>NW_018127921.1:4241343-4250499 GCF_001952655.1 Monopterus albus | reverse complement strand
AAAAAAAGCTGTTGACCTGAACCTACGTGGACTATACATTATATTTACATATAAATAGTCTGAACCAAAGCCCCAGGGACTCTATGCTTCATTGTCACCAGGGAGTACCGCAAGAATGGAGCTCCATAATAGGGGGGAAAGGAACCAGCTAGCTCCCCTGGTGAACCAGAGCTCCAGGCACCCCGCACCCGGCGCACCGGTTGAACCTGTGTACCCACGCTTAAGCCCCCTCCCTGGGCTAAACAATTTAAAACTCTCCGGCCACAACTTCATGCCCCTGGTACTCCAAATGGAGTATCATGCCTCTGGTATTACACTGTGTGGGAACAGAAATTTTTCTAAGTCCCAATATTGAGTACCAGGACCACAGGTCATTAATTTTTCTAAGTCCCAAACAGGCCATGCTGCACTCTGCTTCACCCAATGGAGAACCACACATCGGCCAGGCTCTTATTATCTCTGCACCATTGTAGCTATAGAAGTGGTGGCCCTCACAAAGAAGTCACAGAACGTGGGCCACACAAAGGCATAAAGACGTGTGTGTGTGTGTAAGCAATCAATCTAGTAGCTGATGTTTGGATAATGCTGAGGTGGCTGCACCTCTGTCAAAGTGACTCACATGTTCATGCACATATACAGTAAATTCTTGCTTGTCCATTTGTTTACACTGGAAAAGAATGAATCAGCCAGCAACACTTTTGTAGACATAGCAGCTCTGGCACACATACAGTAACAGACAAATGCATATAGTAGCATTGTGCATAAATTTGCACAGTCCATCCAGTCCTGCCTTCGGCGTTTAAGAGATGGACTACCGTGTACAGTATTATCTCTGTTCAGATAAGCCTAAAGCTGGTTTCCTGGCTTAGTCATATCTGCTTTTCTCCAGGGACTCCATTTCAGGCCTCTTCAGTTTATTTTATGTATTCACCCCATGAGATGCACATCATTTGGGGAAAAGCTAAGAGTTGTGGTCTACTCATGCTTAAAATAGTTAGTGCTTGGTTTTTTCAGGACCTGGTTCACTTTGAAGTGCAGTGAAAGTGTGTTTTCACAGTAAGGTGACACAAAGGAGCTGATTATTGGTTTGCTGTTGCATCACACACAAGAAAGCAGACGGGAATAGATTTTTGTAGTGTCCCTTCAAGCCTTCTCAAAATTACATTTGTTTTCATGTTCAGGCCCACTGGCTGTCTTGTTCAAGCCTGGGACAAGATGAACACCAAAGGTCCCCCTCCCTACACATACTTCCATTAGAGGGCCATTTTGGAGCCCCCTTGACCCAGAGCTCAGGGCAGCTAACCTGGTGTTCCTCCCATGTCAGTGACCCTGTTCATATTTTATATCGATCATGTACGAATGCCCTATCTTGTAATGTCTCTTCTTGCCCAGTAATAAGCTCTTTTTCTCTGTCACTCTATCCAGATGATAAAGAGAAAGCCAAGATCAACTCAGAGGAGCTACAAATCAAAAAAGTAAAGAAGAAAAAGAAAAAGAAACACAAAGAGGGGGAGAAGCACAAACGAGTGAAGATGTGCCACCGCTCCTGTCAAACTATTTGTGCTGGACTGCTTCTCCTCCCTCCTTCCTCTCCATCCTCCAGTCTCACACAGGATGACTCCTTGTCTCAGTTTAAATCCCCACTGCCTGTTTTCAGCAAAAGCTCAGAGGTCCTGCCCTCCTCTCCTGCTCTCTGCTCCAAATCCCCTTTTAACTCCTCTCTCCTCAGATCTCCGTCATCCTCTGTCAGGACCCCCCAACCTTCCCCAACTAAGCACCAGCTGCAATGCACCTATCCTGGCATGGCAGGTCTGGAGTTTGCTCCATATATCCACATAGAGAACCAGCCCAATGGAGGGGCACTGGTGGCCCATGCCTACACTTCACAGCTCTCCTCTCTTTCCATGTGCCAGAGGCAGAGATTTGCCCAGGAGTTTGTCAGCTTGGCTTTCAGCGAGGACTCCTCACAGGTAAAGCATGGCAGAGATACTATATTTATCAACAGGTGCTGAGTTTAGTACAACATGATGCAGCTGCAGTATACATACAGCAAAATGCAGCTTTTATGTTTCTAATATTTGAACCATTAGTGTTAACTATATAGCATTATTGACTGTTTCCAGGCAGCTCATTATGTCATTGGAATTGTCCACGGAGAAGCCAGCTACCTGCCTGATTTCTTGGACTACTTCTCAACCAGGTTCCCATCAGCCCCAGTCAAAATGGAAATACTCGGAAAGAAGGACATAGAAACTACCACTATGGCTAATTTCTACTCTCAGGTTAGTCAGACGTAATCACTCACAAAGGGGAACATTGATTAGATGGACAATATATGTGTGGGGTTTATAAAAAAAAAAAAAGGCAGAACCAAGTGTTTCCAAGCCTCTGTCATTTTGTATATCTATTTGGTTGGGTATCGTAACTGTCCATGAAAACCTGTTGAGATGCTATGACAACATGTGATGAAGTCACATGATGTATAATTTAAGGCTATATATGACTGTAGGTAAAGTGCAAGAGGAAATGGTGGCATGATATCGTTACAATAGTCTACTCAGCATTTTGTTTATTTTCTCACACATTCACGCACATGGCAGGCACACACAGGAAGAAGAAGATGCACACATATGCAAATGCACACCTTAGTTTCTATTTATAATGTGTTATGTCGCCGGATCTGGTGTAGTGCCAGGAAAAAACATCATTTTTGGTGGATGTGGTTGATTCTCGTTGTTACAAATTCTGCTTAGTAATTGTACAGTTTTTTGTAAATAGTGTTTTAACAAAGATTTTTGTGGAAGATATTTTGCTTGTGACCTCTGGTATTTACACAACATGCTGGACGGGAAAGGAGACTGACTGAAGGAAGAGTGAATGACTGCTATATGCATATGAAGTAGTAATACTGTCTCTCACTGCTCTCACTTGTGTGCTGCTTTGTCTTATGAAAGCAAACCTGAGGTGAAAGCATTAAAGAAAATAGAAACAAGAGGCAATTTTAGTGAGGGGAAGATAGCACATATATGTAAGGATCTGAAAATTTGTGAGGAAGCATTAGGATTAATAAGACAAAAATGCAGAATATAAAGAAAAGAAAGTGGCAGAAAAGATGAGAAAAGAAGTGAAGTTCTAGGCTGAGACGACTGCTATCAGAAAGGTGGTACACTCAGCAAGTCAGGTTAGAGTCAAAACCGACACAAAAAGGTGTTTTTCATATTTCCTTTTTAAAAGCAGAATTACTTGGGATGCCTGTCACCTACTCCTCAGTATGACATTTTGAAGACAACTGGAAAAACAAGAAACGTGTGCATCTTTTGGTGCTTGTGTCTGTCTGGTGTGTCTCCTGAACACAGCGACACAGCTAGACCTTTTCATTTAGAGTTGTCCCATGTCTATAGTTAACTAATGAAAGTCCTTTTGTTCCCTCAATTCTCCCATGTGGCTTTGCATTAAGGTACCGCCTGCTCCTTTTCAGTCTGTGAGTGTGGTACTCCAGGGGGTAGTGCAGTACATGCTCTGTATTGCTCTCCTTCTGACTAGATTTTGTTCCTTATGAAATAATTAAAATGTTGTTTTATGTGTTTTTCTTTTTGGGCCAGTTTTGCCTCCACAAACGAATCCTTGATCTCAGCATGATTCTGAATCAACTCAATCCACATAATGAATGACTCCCACATCTAAACTGCCCATCGTCTATATCGGGGTGTCCTTGCAAACCTGTGTCTTGAGCTGTCCCTTTAAGAGTAATCTTCCTTTCAGGGCTAACGTCATTGTCCACCGATCTTGTTAATTTTTCCCCCCTCCCTCCTTGCTCTCAGCAGTGACCTTGGGAAGTAGACATACACTCTATACACACACACACACACACAGATGTGAGCATGCGCAAGTCTACACACACAAATGAATGGTTTATTGTGCACATTTTTCTCTTTCTTCCTATTTAGCTCTCCATCTCTTTTTTGTTTACCTCCCTCTGTGTTAGCCCACTTACTCTACCTTTTATCCCTCTACTTATGTTTCTATTCTGTTATTTGCTCTCCAGTCACAAATGACTGGACAGCTGCTTTTTGTTGCATGCGTGCAGCAAGGAGAGGAAAAGGGGGAAAGAAATTAGCTGCTGCTGCTTGCAACATTGTTTTTGTTATGTTGATGTAAAATTTCACGTGTGGCCTCCTGGAGTATGAGACACAACCACCTACACATTTCTCTTTGTGCAACTTAAAAATTGCAATTGTTAGTGAGCAGCATGTGTGACAGCTTGTGATGATCAAGGTGTCAAAGTTGCTTTTGCTGCTGTTCCGGCTATGTGTCAGTATTTTGTATTCAGCACCCGACTAAGGGCATTTTCAGTGCTGGTAAGGATTATTGAAGATTACAGTACTCCATTTTCAGCAGTCACTACATGATGTGCTTGAACAGTGAGGTAATTTGGTCTTTCCTGTTCAGTCACTGGGTGTTATAGTTACAACATCAGAAGGATAATGGAATGGACTGCTGCTTTTTAATGTTATCTGTGCTCATGTGCACACTCTCATAGCTGCGTGAGAACATTTACAACAATGTCTTACATGTCAAGTAGCTAACAGGTAGCTTGTTACGAGGAAAAATGGAAAAGGAATATTAATTTTTTGGATGAATTTGGAAATGTATTCTAGAAGAAGTCAAAGTAACAAAACATTTGTCTTAATCAGTTCCACCTAACATGAGAGACGTGAGCTTTACTATTTGAAAAAAACATCTTTCTGTTCTTTGAATTCTTGTATAAAACATTTAATTTAAATACCTATTAATTCTATAATAAAGATAGCAACTTTATTTTAATGTAAATGTGTTTAGTGCAGCATTTGTGAAGGATAGACATTTAGATTTTGTGATTGTTTTTGGGGGGTGGTGTAAACATTTATAGATGCAGACCTAAAGGTGAAGTCCCTAATGAACAAATGGGAGAATAAACCAAATCTACTTATAGAATACTACCTAGCATTCAGTTTGTATTAAGCATGAAATGTCAGGCTGTTATATGCAGCTAGGCTTTTATTTTGTTGTCAGTTGATTGGCTGTGTACTGTGTCAGAGTTTCAGATTGTAAATGAGGAGGTTGTTTGCTGGTTTCAGCTCCTCTGACTCTAGCTCCAGCCTCCACCACTGTAGGTGGCTGCTCCTTCCCTTTCATATACACAAACCTGGAGGCTGCACCTTGGCATTTATCCTCTGGTGTTGACAAAACAAACCTGGATTTTGGCGTTGCTGTGACACAGTCCCGGTTTTAAGTTAAATTATCAGGGAGCAAAGAAGGCAGAAATGAACTAACATTTTTTTATTATAAGTGTGTACATTCACATTCCTGTCTTTGTGGATGAGCCAAGAGAGATTATGTAAGAAAAGAGTGTGATTGTGTTTGAGGCACCAATTGGCAGCCAGGAACCTTGTCGCACAGGCACAGTAATAGAGTAACAGGTACTCTAGAGACTCACTAGACAATAATGACTTAAAAAAGAGAGACAGAGAGCTGGCAAAGATGGGAAGAGGACAACAGACATGGAGAGGTCAGGAAGAGGTCAGATACTAGTGAGATAATATCATGAAGGATGAGTTGACAGGGAGAAGGAAACTTGTTATTAAATTAACAAGTTGATAAACCAGAGACGGAAAGGAGATCAGGAAAGAGAGAGGTCTGATCTAATAAGCTCCTCACCGGGGATATGAGTATTTTGAGGGAAGGAGGGCGAAGAGGAGATGGAGAGGCTGACAGGCAGCAGAAAGAGATCATCTGCAAGTGGAGGGAAGAGAGGAGTGAAGTAATTGTAGAAAATGTATACCTCGTTTAGCTAAATACAGTGACAGCAGGGGCGAGATGACAGTAATGATAATTATATATAATAACATTGGCTTTTTAATCCTGTGAATTTACGGACCCAGAATAACAAATGAGATGCAGTAAATTTAGATAATGTTACAGGGCAAAGAGAAATGTATTTTTTGACTTGATAGTATTTATTTATTGTGCTATCTTTCTGTGAAGCAGTTTCTCTTAAGTAAAACATAATTTAGCAGTGAAAGAAACAAATACAATATTTGTCATTTGTTTTCATACATTTATAAATAAATAGAACATGTGCACAAAGGAGCATATTGTGGTGCTCAGAGGAAGTTCACCATATTGCCTGTTTCTTTCTGTTTGCCTTCACTTCCTTCAGACGAGCTCGGAGTGTTTGTGCATGTGTGCGGGCAAGTGAGTCACTAGCTGTTAAATGTTTCTTTATTTCAGGCAGAGGTAGTGTTTACGAATACTTGTGTGATAGTGAGAGACTGTTCTCTTTGCAAACAACATGTGGGTTATGCTATTAAATTATGCATGTGTAACACACAGGCAGAGACAATGCTCATAAGCACAAATAATTAGGTGCACAGAAAGACGAATGCATACACACAAATGGACACGTACACACTGGCTGAGAAAATTGTGGAAATACACAAATACTTGTAAGCACGATGTTTCGAGCCATGTGCACGTAGGCACATTTTTTTCTCAGTATACAGCTCACTCATTGATACTGTTTAAAGGTGTGTTTATATGTTTGGAGTGAGTACTTCAAGCTTTTAGTCATCATCTAATAAGGATATTACACAGTGTTGAGGCACAGATGGAATGAAATATGTAAAACTGATTTTATTTTGTTAATTTATCATAGATTAAACACCTATAGGTGGTTGGTTAATGCATGTATTGACACTAATTTGCAAGTGAACGTGCAGTGATTCATTATTACTGCTGCCAAGACCTCTGCAGCATCCTTAATCCAATGAGTATTACTAACACATTGTACTTACTAGAGCTAAAAAAAGTCTTTTCATCTTTTAACCCATTTATTAAACACTTCTTGCTAAATTAAATATTTTAGTGTTTTACAGTGTGTGATAAACCAGCATCTGAAGCTGTCACTTTGGGCTCTAGGAAAATGAAACAGGCCGCCTTCACCATTTTCTAAAGTTTTATACATTAAAACTCAATCATCATTGCATTGAGAGTGTCTTGCAACTACACTCTTGTGAAATTGCCCTCTGAGCAGCTGTTTGGGGATTTAATGCCTTGCAAAAGGATGCACTTGAGAGCTGTCAAGCCGTTTTCCTTAAGTCTTTCTCTAATTCATTGTTTTGGTTTCCATTTGTCCTCCTTTGCCTCCCTCCTCCACAGCCTCTCTAAGCTACCCTCATCTCTCTTTACTCCTTGTCATGCTCTCTCTCTTCACCTGCCCTGCCGTTTACTTATTTTTATCTGGTGTCTCCTTCTCTTACCCATTTTTTCGGTCCTCCCTCTCTTTCACCGTGTTATCTTTTTTTTTTTTTTTTAAACCTTTAAACCCTCTGGCCCCTCTCTCTCTCTTTCTCTCATTGCATCTCTGTCATGTATCCTGTCTCTCTCCTCCCTCTAGTCTGTCTTTATCTCTGCCTTTTTGTCAAGCAGTGACTCACAGGAGGCATGCAGCCAAGGATCTGGCCAACACACACACACACACACACACACACACACACACACACACACACACACACACACACGTACGTCTTTATGCCTTTGTGTGGACCAGGTTCTGTGACGTCTTTGTGAGGGCCACCACTTCTACCATAGCTACAATGGTGCAAAACGCAAATCTATCATGAGGTGGCAGTAGAGAATCAGAGTCACTTCAGAATTCAGAAAACTGGAAATAAAAAAATTCTTGTTCTTCTACACTTGTGAGGACCAGAGCCTGTTGCTAGGTAGATTTGGTGAACTGGACCTTCTGTCACAAAGCACCAAAATAATGTAAGTTATATCACCAGATTTTAGAAGATCTTTCATATCAAAGGTTCAAGGTTCAAAGTGTTTATTTGTCATGTGCACAGTTAGGAAACGTGTTTCCCTGTACAATGAAATTCTTATTTTGCCGTCCACATGAATGCCACAAAATACAAATGAAATAAAAAGTAGATAAATAAGTAACACAATCTAAGGCACTTTAAGTAGCAACAGATGCAGCAATATAATAAAAAATATATAAGAAAATAATGTATGCTGCATGGGAGCAGCATGTGCAGCAGAGTCGTCGTGCAATTATGCATGTAACACAAATAACAAAATCTAAGACACTTTAAGCAGCAACAAATGCAGCAGTATAATAAAAGAATATAACAGAGAATGTATGCTGCATTGGAGCAGCATGAGCAGCATCCAAGTCATTGTGCAATTATGCATGTGCAAACAGAGTGTAAACAGTACATCATGTATTTCCTGGTAATAAACTCCTCAGCTGTTTAGGAGTCTGATGGCAGAGGGAAAGAAAGTGTTTTTCAGTCTAGTGGTCCTACATTTCACACTTCTGAACCTCCGGCCAGAGGGGCAGAGAAGTGAACAGTCCATGCGGGGGCTGTGTTGCATCTTTGAGGATGGAGGCAGCTTTCCTATGCACCCTGCGGTGGTAAATGCTCTGCAGAGAGGGCAGTGGGAGTCCTGGTGAACTTCTCCGCAGTCTTTACCACTTTCTGCAGGCGCTTGCGCTCCATAACAGTAGTGCTGCCATACCAGACAGTGATGCAGCTGGTCAAGATGCTCTCGACAATGCAACTCTAGAAGTTGCAAAGGATCCTAGGCAACATGCCAAACCTCCTCAGCCTCCTCAGGAAGTACAGATGCTGTTGGACCTTCTTGATTAGCTGTGTGGTGTTAGGCGTCCAAGTGAGGTCCTCACTGATGTGGACACCCAATTATTTGAAGCTACTCACCCTTTCTACTTTGAGCCCCCGGATGAACAGCGGCCGATGAGCTCTGTGGTGTTATGTGTCCAGGTGAGGTCCTCACTGATGTGGACACCCGGGTATTTGAAGCTGCTCACCCTCTCCACTTCGAGCCCCCGGATGAACAGTGGCCGATGACTTCTCCTCTCCTTCCTCATGTCCACTATCATCTCTTTCGTCTTGTCCGTGTTGAGGCTGAGATTATTGTCCTTGCACCAAGACACCAGACCGGCCACCTCCCTCCTGTAGGCTGCTTTGTCCCCGCGAGTAATGTGACCTATCACTGCGGTGTCGTGGGTGAACAGGGTGTACAGGATGGGACTGACGACACATACCAGTGTTTGTAACAATGCTGGCTGAAGTCCTATTGCCAATCCTGACA
>NW_018127921.1:4238394-4240546 GCF_001952655.1 Monopterus albus | reverse complement strand
TGACAGAAAAGTCCTCTGAGGTGGCTGCAGCTTTAAACACATCCCAGTCTGTCTGGGTGAAACAGTCCTGCAGGAAGCCTTCACCCTCTGGGGTCCAGAGTTTAATTTGTTTGGTGACAGGGTTTGTTTGTTTCAGTTTTTGTCTGTAAGCTGGATACAGGAACAAAGAAATGTGGTCCGAGCGTCCAGGGTTGGGGCGGGGTGTGGCCCTGTATGCACCACGTATGTTACTGTAAACATGATCCAGAGTGTTCTTGCCCCGGGTGGGAATGTCCACATGTTGGTAGTATTTGGGAAGTACAGTCCGTAAATTGCACTAGTTAAAGTCGCTTGCAGCGATAAATACAGCATCGGGGTGCGCTGTCTCTAGCGCGTTGATGGTATCATAGAGTTTGCTGAGAGCCGCAGAGGGATTAGCTCTTGGGCTAACATACACGGCAGCCAAAAACACAGCACTATGCTCTCTTGCTAGATAGTAGGCATTTCAGCGATAAAGACTCTGCATCTGGCGAACAGTGGTTATAAACAGTCCGTACATCTCCACACCACGAGTTATTGATAAACACACACACACACACCACCTCCCTTTACCTTCCCTGAAGCAGCAGTGCCGTCGCTTTGATATCTGTACCATCTTACTTTCTTGGTTAACCCATACAACAGCATTACAGGGATTGAAGCATATGTTTTTTAATTTTGCCAATGTAAACTGATTTTTGTTTTATTTTTAATGTTAGAAGCTTTTAATATTTTTAAAGTGTATTTAGATATGACTGTATTTAAATCTGTTTAAAATATATTATAAAATGTTTAAATGTATTATAAAAACGGTATAAGATATATTTGAATGTTATTATCCAGGTATGCATCTCTGCATTTAAATTTGGGTAGTTTTGCAGACATTTAAACAGAATGTTTTGTCAATCTTACATGTCACTTGATAAATTTGCTTAACACCAGTAACACTGAAAGCAAGTCCTCTGATCTTGATTTATCTATTTTAATTCACCCACTCCATTGATGAACAATTTAGCACATGAAATGAGTCACAATTGGCATAAATTAATAGACAATTAATTTGTAACATAAAATCTTACCAAATTTATTTTCAGACTGGCATTTGTCTACCATGCTGTATAAATGTAAAATTAAGAAAGTACATAATGCAAACTTGCAACAGTCCAGACTATGGACTATCCAGCCACTGTTAGCATTTGCCTAACATGCTGCACAAATGTAAATGATCATGAAAACGCATAAATGAAGCGTGCAACAGTCCAGACAACGAACTATCCGGCCACTATTAAAACGAGAACCAGCACACATAAAAATGAACTACAACCGCTTTCTTTGTCGAGATAAGATGGTACTCTAGACATGGCTCTTTACAACTTTCCAATTGCGACTGCCAAGTGCCGGTTCTGCTTCAAGTACCTTGAGGCAGACCTCTTTACCAGGAACTCTTTGCAGTGTGATGTACTGTCCCAGCTGTTTACCACATCGCTGCTTTTTCTGCTGAACTCCACAGCCTGCATTGGTATTTGTTTTTGCTGAGTAACTGTAGGTACACAGCTGAAAAGGAAACAACAAATGTGATACAGACACTGTCAATTTTGATAAATCAGAAATTTATCTGGTGATCTAATCTGTAATGTGTTGTGAAACAGTTATGTAAAAAACAATACTTGTTCGTGTATACAGTTTTTTCTGGCCATTATATTAGCAGTATAAAAAAACAGATCAAGTAACCATACAGAATTTTTTTCTACAATGCAGTGAATTAAATATCTGACAAACCAATGTTATTCACCACTTTGGTGCAAAAATCTTGTAAATCCATTAATAACAAGTGATAATTGCAGCCGCTTTGTAATATTGTCTGCTCTAGGAATAGCACAACCTGAGATATCAGTACAAATTTCCAAAGTTTCACAGTTGATTTTGAGTGTCTGTTACACTGTCCAATTTTTATATGAAGATAACTGTGAACACACACCACAAACAAACTTTCATAAAATTATGCAGCAAGATGCAATGAGAATTGATAATCGTATGGATTTATCTGTGTGTTAGTTCCAACAGGAAGACAATCTGCAACCCACTTACAGTAAGTCATTCAATTCCCATGTAAGGATCAAAAAACTTATTTTAC
>NW_018127921.1:4206453-4238302 GCF_001952655.1 Monopterus albus | reverse complement strand
TAAGAAAATAAAAATATAAATATTTAAAGTGTTAAACTAAATAAAAACTGTAAAATGATTGTTACAAATTTACCATGGAGGTTATAGCCTATTGATTCCCATGGGAAAATCTTTTTGACCGATCCTAAATTAAAAGGCACTGAACAGCAACAGGGCTGCGCCTAAGGACCAGTTCCAGTTCTGAGGTCTGTGCCTTGCTCAAAGGCAGTGCATACAGTAATCCTGATTTATGATTACATTTAGGTCTGTATGTCTTTTGGTCTTACATTCATTTAATTAATATTATGGTATAGATGGAAGAATTGATCCTCAAAGTATTGATACTATGGATGCAAAGTTTTGAGGATCAATAACGATGTCAACAGAATCAATAGCAAAAGCAAACACCACCCCAATGAGCCTTCATGATGACTTTATACCCACTGATGTGACAAAATTAAGGTCTTTCTCTGTTTCTTGTACAAATTCTAAGATTACTAATTCTGCTTTGTGCTCCATCATTGCATGTCAGCACCACTGTATCTAGTGACTGTAACTGTTAATACTGAGCAACTATCAGCCCACTACTCCCTCGGTCAATGTGGGATATATGAAATTACCCCTTTGTGACAAAGCTAACAGACTAAACACTGAAGGAGCTGCTGTCATGTGATGGCAAGTAAACCTAGTTTTTACATTACTTACCTATACAGTAGTTAGTTGTTACATAACATTTACCCACTAACTTTAATCAGTTTTGTTTTTTCTTTAGAATTTAGGTTTAAAGTAGCTACACAGTTCATCACCTGTATAACAGCTTAATGGAGTTGGAATACAGGTGATGAACTGTGTAAATCCACATCTACTGTAATTAACACTACTCAAGTCTGAGAACTGAGTTCCAGCATTACCTCTTTTCTCTGTCCTTTTGAGCTTGTGTGATGGTCCTGGATGGACTTGAGGCCTGTTGAGTCAGCATGTCTGGTTCGTCTGCAGCAAAAGAATATGTCACCTCAGCCATTACGTACAAGTAACCATGCTGACAGATACTGCAATATATGTCCACAAATATGAAACTACACTGCAACCATTTTTATAATTGATTATTAGGTGAGTCACTATTATTAAAATGTACAAGGTTGTTCTTTTATTGTTATAGATCATCTGAGATGGGGAACTGGGATGGACATTTTTAGTTACTTTCTGACATTTATAGACAGGAAAGAAAACTGATATTTAAGGAAACAGCTCTACCATACCATATCAGTCTTGGGCTGGTTCCAAAGACTTCTCACTGAAGACTTCTGTACGGCTCCAACTTCAGAGGACAAACCAGCTATTTTGATTAAAAAAAAGACATTTTGTAAACTTATCTTATTTCACATACTAAAGTTGCAAGTAGAACAAAAAAAAACACAGCATTTTTAAGTATGAATTGCATTCTATTATGAAATCTATTTTATACTCACTTTCTAAGCCTAAATCAACCTCATCAAGAGCTTTGCCTTTATATGGTATAATGGTAAATGCACTGTATTTATATAGCGCACTGGCCAAAGCGCTTTACAGGAGATGATACACCATTCACACACAACATCCACACACCAATGACAACAGGCTGCCACACAACGGTGCTAGTCAAGCCATCAGAAGCAATTCGGGGTTCAGTGTCTTGCTCAGAGCCACTTAGATATGCGTTGAACCACCAACTTGCTGGTCAGGAGACGACTGCCCTACCTCGTGAGCCACAGCCACCCTTATAGTCCTCAGTTCCACGTTCGATTGCCATGAGCAGCCTGCTCATCTTTGCAAGCTGAAGTATGTTCTCGGTTAAGTAGTAGTATTCTCAATGAACATGGATATCATGTCCCATAAATTTGGCAAGTTGATCCAACTCATTTTCTTTCAGGTTCATTATCTGACTAAGTGTAGCCACATGTTTCCTCAGGTGGGTTGATTTGAGTGTTTGGGTTCCTTGCCCCACTTGCAGCTGCATAGTTCCTCAAACTTTCTGAACCTCGGAGATGAGAATCCAGATGCCATCTTGCAAAGACGTACTCATTACTACCCAAAATGCCATTATCCTCACTCCTTTGCTCAATGAGGAAATCAAGTGATTTTGTCATCTCGCTGGTAAGCAGCACAGGTACTTTATGTCCTCTTATCACTAACCTGGTAAACTCGTGACTCAAATATTGTTCCAGTTTTGAAAGGCACTGCATAATGTCCTCATTTGGTTCTGTGCCTATAAGTCAGCAGAGACAATATTGCTGCCTCACCTTGCTGTCTTCAGTTGAAAAGTACAATTTGTGAGAGAAGGCACTCACTGAGAGTCTTGTATGCTGCGTGCGGCTGCATCATCCTCAGCTTTCATATGATGCCTAATCACAATGTTACATACTGCTTTCAGCGAGTGTCTTAACTTCAAAACAAGAGATGTGTGTTATACCTGTACTTAGAGCTGGTGAAACCACTGACTTTTTTTGCTGCTTGCACAGCTAAAGAAAATTTAGGTGCAACCAAAACATCTTGTAGCACCTTCACTTGCGGTCAAGGGACTTGGCAGTAAGTAAAAATCTACCCAACTCTCTCATCTTTCGGCCAACATAAGCATCCCTTGATTGACTGCTCGTGAGTTTCTCCAGCAGTTTATCTCTAAATTCACATATGAGAGGGTCATGTCTTAATTCAAGGGACACCTTGTCATTTACCATTGTGGTAAGAGTGTCTGAGCACCTTTCTGATAACTGTCCTTTGTATGGAAGGCGAGCTGAGGCAGCAATTTGAACACTTCTTTTGTACTTGGCCTTAACTTCTTTACAAAGTTGCTAAAACGTTTGGTGATGTTTCTTTGATGTTGATGGAAGACACATTGCTAGGGCCACTTCTTTTTCCACTGCTGCGTTTCTGCCTCAGATGCTGTGCCACTTTACTTTGTAGTCTTTTGCAGTATACACAGTAATGACGCTTGTCCCTCTTTCTTTTTTGACCCTTGAGGCAGGTTTTAACCGCAATTTGTGACCTACCTTCATCCTCATTGTCGCTGCTGTCATCAAGATCCCCATCATTGCTGTCTATGTTGCGGGGGTCTTCTTGTGCATCAATAGGTTTTTCTGATGGTGAAGTTGCGTTAGCTTCTCTGAGGTTTATCATATTTTGTCTTGAATGTCATCATGATATTAATCTCACGAGAACTGGGCTCATATTCTGAGGAATTCATGGATGATATTCACTTTCCAGATCAGTACTGGATTCTTTAAGAGACCCATCTATGGCAC
The DNA here is from genome assembly GCF_001952655.1 of Monopterus albus. Lineage (NCBI taxonomy): Eukaryota > Metazoa > Chordata > Actinopteri > Synbranchiformes > Synbranchidae > Monopterus > Monopterus albus. Next base: position 4,235,045 of record NW_018127921.1, on the reverse strand, counting down.
AGGCCTCCTGAAAGAACAGACACAGTTAGAATAGTACCTATTCAAATGATTAACCTATAGTCACTTGCTCAAAATTTCAAGTTAACTTCCAGAACACATTTGTATTACAGCCAAGAAAAGAAGTTGCTAAAACACCAGAGCATCTTCTAATATTCATTTGCCAAAATTCACTGTGAATAATTTTTTTGTGAAATTATATGAATTATGAAATATGCACGATCAATTATTTTCACATAAAATAAGTATGTGGCTATAGATTTAAATATGGTGAGAGTATGCAACATCTTTCCTTATAGGGTACAGCTGCTGTATAAATAATGCTACATAATTGCTGCTGATTACAAAACCATGATCTTTCTAACATGGAGGGGGTGGAAACAACCAACAAGGATGAAACACAGGATGCCCTTAGTAAAGCCAAGAATAATGTTACAGCAATAAATTGAGGGGGAAAACTGTCTCTTGAAACTGGAACAGTTGGTATTTAAATCTCAGAATGAACCACCAACTAACTAGTTTTATAAATCTTAATTATAGCTTACCTGCATCATTTGCATAGTTTTTTTTATGCTTTAGTTGATTTTTCACCATTGTCTCGTCCTCATATCTCTCAGCACACCGACGTGGTGCTCCTGCAGTCTCCGTAGTCTCCATCGTGTGCCTTGCCTTGCTTCTGATGGTGCTTTTATCGTCACATCGAAATTACAGTACTCGTGGTTTTTATGGCAGAGGAAAATCTTTACTAAATGTTTCAACTCAAAATGAAGTTAAATTCTCTCATTTTAATCTAACAAGAATATAATTTTAAGAAAAGTTTATTTTATCAGTTAAAAAATATCATAGATAATAAGATGTTTATTAATAATCTCAGTCATCCATGTTGGAAAATGCTTTGAAAGTCTGGGGGTTAGCTAAAACTGTTGACTGGTCTTGTTTAGTACTGTAGTAAGTTAGTACAGCTTAAGGATCTTCAGAAGTTCCCCCATTTTAATATAAAACAGGTTCAGTCATGACCACTAAAGTTGCAGTTCCCATACCCATTGAATGCAACATTAGTTGGTGAGACTCAAGCTGCAGGTGCTCGATTGCTCCCATCCCCCACTTCTAAGCTGCCCTGTCTGTGACCTTTTAGAGACACAGGCAGTATTGCATGAATTCAGCTTAAGCAGCATCTAATCAGAGCACGACAATTTATTTTATAGCATTCTTTAAAACTGTGATCATTATTATTTTACATTACATATGTATTTGATGTTATATGATGATAAATCAAAATATAATACAAATGCATATAATAAAATAAATGTAGATAATATTTAAGAGATTCTTAAACTGTGGTTTTGATATTTTTATGACTTCGCTGCAGGACTACAACATAACAGTTGAGTAGGCCTGAATTTTAAGTTTATTTGACTAAAATTTGGTGGAGTTCAGCTTGGCAGCTTGTTAGGCTCCACCCCTCCCCCACCCTTAGTGGTGGCCTGTCTTCACCTGCCTGAGCCTTTGGCTTGCTGTATACTTTCAAATGGACACAAGCAGCATGGCATTAATTCAAATGAGCAAGATCAATAAAATTAGCTACATACAATTTGTAGTTAAATAATATTGAGATTTTCATACTGTTTAGATATTTTAATCAAAACACTGCTACCATGTTTTGTAAAAATAAAAATGGTTCAGAGCACAGTAGATACAGTAATCCTCAATATACACTGCTGCCATTTGCGAAACCTGTTGACCTTGTGAACTTTGTGGGCTTTGATCTACAAATGTGTCAATCAAAAAGGGCATCAAAAATTATTTTGTGGCTTAAATATTAACTTGATATTCAAATCAAAACCCATGTATAATGAAATACAATTCGTATCCCCTGAAATGAATTTTACCTTTGCAAAAGATATGAGGGAAATGTTTACTAAAGCTGGGTTAGATACCTTGATTTATCATCACAATTTGTAACAATGTGGCTACAGTGGCAAGAAATTACAGTAGATTTTAAATAACTATGTTGTCAGAATAAGCATTTAAATAAACAAATTACATAAAGTTAAAACTTTAAAGAAATACTATGCTTTTGTAACCCAAATGATGATGATGAAATAAAGAAAAATATTTGCTGCAACTGGTAGTGAAGATGTCTTGATTGTATGAGCTAAAATCAAGACCTCAAGGAAAAAAGACAAATGTCTAACTCCTGGATGCAGCCCCCAAATACAGGGGAATAATGCTGTAGTACTTGCAATGCTTGAAGTAGTACTGATATTAACATTAACATTTAACATAACAGTTTTTTAAATCGTGAAATAGTAGTTAATGTTGTCAATACATTTTAATAGCCATTCCTCTGATGCATATGATGCAATATGTAAATGTATCAAAAAGTGTTAATATTAAAAGTAATTTTGAAGTATGTGATGTTTTTTGTAGTAGTTGTAGTGCATGTAGTAGTAGTAGTAGTGGACAAATGCGTACTAAGCAGTAGTTTCATCAGTAGCACTGATAGACAATCAGCTGTTTTATTCCTTTATTTTTTTCTCTTTAAAATGCACTACCTGCCTTTGGTTGTAAACTTGCTCCTGTGCAGGCCACAAGGCATATTCTCACGACTGAAATGGCCAATCACAAAATTCCCCAGCCTTAGCCAATCAGAAAACTGGATTGTCTCCTCCCTGTAAGTCAAATTTTGACTGCACTACCAGAGTGTGTCCAATAGGGGGTACAAGAGCACAAGCTGGCATACATTTTTCTGACTTTACTCTCTGTATGTGGACATCTTCTGAAACTAAGACACATCATTCTTTAGGATGAAAGGAGCCTATCCTAGCATTTTCCTTGTGTGGACCACCCAAAATGTCCTCACAAGAAGAAATGTCCACACAAGAAAGGTGTTCCGTCAAGGGTTGGTCCACACAAGTATATAAAGACAAACACACACACACACAAACACTAGGGGTAGACACTGATTTTTTAAAATATTCTCATAGTCATTATGTTTAAAAAAAATTGAATATTTCAACAATGGTTTTGACTTTAAAACCGAAGAGCTACCGTTTTCCCGTGCTTTACCGGCATCTGGAAATAATGCGCTAACAAGGTTAATATATCATTTTACTGCAGGGCTAAATACCAACAGCGGAAACATGCAGACTACAGCCATCAAAAATTTCTGTGTTGAACATCTTTGAGAAAATAAATGAAAATGTGGTGCAGTGCAAACTCTGCTAGGTTTTAAGTTAGTATAACATAAATCAACAACAACTATGCACAGCCATTTGAAGCTGAGGCATACAGCCGAAAGTGGGGTTCAGTCTGCAGATCTTCGAATAGTTCCTAGCAAATATCCAGTAGCATTTTAGCTCATCCCTAACACATCCTTATCTGCCAAGGGTATGGTATGCAGGCCACATGCAGCATGTACTGCGCACACAAAGACACTGTTGAGGGCTGTTGTCCACCACAGGGCCAAGGGTATGGGAGACGGGTTAGACACAGACACACACATACAAGATGCTCTGTCTGCCAAGTAAAGAGCAGCAAACAGTCTGAGCCACATGGGTGCAGCTGAAACATTGAGTGAGACCGCCACCACTCACATGCACAGTGTCTATTTTGATGCACAATAATGATTAGAAGGCTCTATGTGCACCCCCCCTTTTCTTTTGACAAAACTGTCTTGTTTCATGCTCCCCTGGGTTGTACTGAAGTCAAACCATATTAAATGCTTATACTGAATATTATATAAACTTTTATGCTTAAATGCTGGCCTTGCTTCATGCTTCCTTAATGTTTGTACTTTGACTTGCGTATGTGTTTTCAGTTTTACAGCACCTTTTCGTGATATTTGTGCTTTCATTTTTCTATGCGCTTTGTCCCTACGGGCCATTGTAAATGCACTTGTACATATAACAGTTTTATATTCTTAAATACAAACTTAAATGCTTTTTTTAATGAAATGCTCTGTACAGTAGAAACTATTAACCTTTTTTGATTTCCCCTATTACCATCTTAAAGTTATTCATAAAAAACCATCTTAAGTGAAGTTAAGGTAGATTAAAATGAAAGAACAACTTCAGCAGTGCATTAGACATAATTTCAAATGACTATCTCATATTTGGACAAAGTGGCACTTGTCTTAGAGTAGTGGTTACATCCAGGGGTTCAGGACCCTCATAAGACAGATCAGAGTTTTTGTTAGGTAATTAGGATGATTATGCAGACTATCATCTAAACAGTGACTTTTGTTCTTCTCAGTTAGTAGATATTTTAACCTCTGAAAAGTATTCAAATAAAGCAAGAGGGAAAGCTTTTAATTCAGCTGGTAAATGAATGCAACCTGGAAAAAGGGGTCTCAAGTTGGTAAACCACTGCCCTAGAAAACCATGGACAAAAATATCATGTTTGTTTATTATGTCTAAAAGGGGATCAGGGCCACAGAAGGACAAAAAAAACTCACATACCACCTCTCTCACAACAGTGGGGGCATTGGTGCTTTGTACAACCCTGCTGAAGGTGCTGCAACTCAATAACTGGGTGATATCTAATACTTCAGATTCTGTATGCATTTCATAGATGAGAATTAGCAACCACTGAATTGCAGCCAAGTATTACACATTTCACACAGAAATATTGTTTGTTTTGTTTTTCCTGTGGTCCTTGTTAGGGAGGAGAACAGTTGCCTCCGACTGTGTCTGTAGTGAGGCAGAGGGAGTATATATCTAATGTTGTGGACTTTCTTTTTCCTCCCTGTGGTTGCTGCAGGTCAAGAAAACATACACTCATGGTACATACAGAGCCGGAGCAATGAGACAGATCAGCCTGGTGGGAGCTGTAGATGAAGAGGTCGGGGACTATTTCCCAGAGTTTCTCAGCATGCTGGAAGAGTCACCCTTCCTGAAGGTGAGGAAGGATAGGATGAATGGCAGAATGGTGTAAGGATAATGAATGGAAAAGTGACAGAGGGTTTCACAAGTGTGTTAGTTGCTCTTTTTGTGTGCTGCTATGTGAACACTTTCACTAAAATATAAAATAGACTTTAGTTAGTGCAGTCACAGATGACCAGATTATATTGTAGCTTATAAATAAGTTTTTTCGTCTATTTCCACAGCTATGGGGTGCAGTGATACCCACAATCTTGTTAACAAAGCTCAGTGTGGAAATGGTTCAGGTAGCAGCTTCTGCTGATTGTCTCTGATTCTGGTTAAAATTACAAACACTGGGATCATACCAGTTGTTGCTAACTAATGTTAATTTTGTGACTTAAACTGACAGGACAAAATCTGGTTTGTCACTGTGCAGCAGCCTGCAGATAGCATGCTGTCTGCTGTTAGCTGAAGATCATTTATGACATAGAGGTGTCACTCTGTAACGCCCCTGAATAATTAGTGAACTGAATGCTTCTCTTGCCAGGGGGGGCAATGTGTGCTCATGACATTATTTTAGAATCTTTAATGAATAAAATACTTGATAAAAAGTACTAACACAACTTTGTATTTCTTCATGTCCTCTTTTTCTCACTTCCCCTCTTCTCTGCTTGTCTGGCTCCAGCTGACTCTTCCCTGGGGAGGGTTCTCCAGTCTGAGTCAGATTAATCCCACAGAGAGTGACGATGGCCCCATAATGTGGGTCAGACCAGGAGAACAGATGATACCTGTAGCTGATATACCAAAGTCCCCTTTTAAAAGAAAGCGGTGAGTACACTACATTATTACAGTTCACACACTGTATTGAGCTCCCAATAATTTAATTCAGTAGTAGCAGCAACGTTTCAGTCTAGACAGGATCTTCATCAGGCATTATCAAACAGGCATCACACTGAAGGGCACATTTACTTGTGCTCTTGCTAAGACACCACTCAGGTGTTTCCAATCTGATGAATTTGGTCTTATGGTCTTATACTTGTATAGCGCCTTTCTATACTTTTACAGCACACTCAAAGCGCTTTCACATTATTCGGCCATTCACCCATTCGCACTCCCAAGCACTCACGCATTCACACATCGGTGACATCACCGGGAACAAGTGGGGGTTCAGTGTCTTGCTCAAGGACACCTCGACATGTTGACTGGACAAGCCGGGAATCGAACCGCTAATCCTCCGGTTAGGAAATGACCTGCTCTACCTCCTGAGCCACAGCCGCCCCCAATGAAGTCAATCTGCTTCTAAAAAGGACCAATCAGGTCAGAACTAAAATATACTGTCAAAAAAAACTTCCCACTACATGAACATGGGAGGAACAATCAAAAAGGCAAATACATTGTAGACAAATTGGTAAAAAAAAAAATCACAAAAACAGCACAATCATACAAGACAAGATATGAAAAAGAGAGAATTCCTATTTATAACGTAACAAAAACGTATTAGTCTATAATCCAACTTGGACAAAAATTTGCCAAAACATAGATGGTATGCCAAATATTTACCATGCTCCAAAAAAGTTTTTGAATCAAAATTTAAGTTTAAACCTTTAGGCGACAAAGTATTGAGAGTGAAAATGTAAACTGCCTCCTTCTTCAAAAGGATATTATTAACATCTCCTCTCCTTCTAGGTCTTTTCACATGTTCAACCCTAAAATATGTCAATATAGATAAACCATGTTTAAACAAGTTGAAATGAGCAGCTGCAGGATTCTTTTGATTAATAGTTCATATACTGCTATGTTCTGATATAGGGATTTTGAGACGATGTGTGGTTTTTTCAATATAGACCAAACCAGTACAGACTGATTGGAAAACTCTTTTTAAGAGAAGTAGGGTGAAAACGTCTGGCATGTAGTAATAATGTATTTTTATCTGTGGTTTCCTATAAAGATCTGCTATCAATTTGCCATGTTCTTTTGTGATTGAAATATCCAAAAATTTTACTTTTAGTCATAAGTACTGTAAATTTGAGATGGCTGTTCAGCTAGTTTGGAGCCATAGTGCTACCCATGGCTGTCCCTTTTAACTGCAAAAAGAAATAATCTTTATACATAAAAAAAAAAAAAAACTTGTCAATACCAATTTGGTTAATTGTTTTAGGGAAGAAATTCCAGGTCTAGTATCTGAATGTGAGGAACGTACATAAATATCAACTGCATCTATGCCACACTTATGTGGTACATTAGAATAGAGTGATTCAACGTCAAATGTCACGAGAACCATTTTATCAACAAGTCCTGATCATGTCATGGCTCTTGGTTCTTTTTCAGGGTTCAAGGATTTATTGTCAATTCACCATATGTGCAGGACATACAGAAAAGCGAAATACCGTTTCTCTCTCACCTAGTATTCGGTGCCATAACATTTAGGAACTAAAATAGAATAAAGTAGAATAAAAATAGAATAGAATAAGAACTGGATTAATGTAATTAGGATAAATCTAGATGGTACAGCCAATAAGCTGTAACTCAAAACCAAGTACAGTCAGTGACAGTGCCTTTAAGCTGTAATGTTACTTTCGGCAATGAAAATTATGACTAAATATCGTCGTCAATGAACCTTTATCACATGATGAAAATGAGACGAGACGCAACGAAAATGCCGGTCATGTGACGATCACTATAATTAAATGTATAATGCAATATTTTTGACGAAAAACCCGAGACAAAATGTGGTTTACAAAATAAAAGCTATGCTAAAATGTCCCTTCATTTTCGTTGACCAAAATGAGACGAAATGAAATGTTATGTTATTTCGTCACGTTTAGTCGCGTTATTATTATTTTGCAGTACTTCTGTTTCCTGTGTCTCACTTCAGGGCCGCATCAGGTCGCACTGCGCAGACGCAGGCGACGTCACTTCCTTAAGCCCCACTCACGGCATTATTTAGAAGACGAAAACAAACAAAGTTAAGTCTGACACAGAGAAAGGGATCCATGGCCGGACAGCCGGGGTTTGTCTTTGGTAGAAAAGAAGAAACGACATTTGGAAAAACTTTCATTACATAGAAGTGTAAAAGAAAACGGAGTGTGTTGTGGAAAAAGATGGGGAGAAATGTGGCCATAAAATCACACAAAATGTGTATTGGATGTATTCTTGAGTCTATAAGATAACAATAATATAATAAGATAACCTTGTTTGAAATGGGTTTGGCTAAAAGAAAATTTTGGTTTCATCTATACTACTAGGTACTTATACAATATTGACTGGGTTAATTAGAATTGCATTACTAAAAAAGAGACAAATACAGTTTTCATTGACTAAAACTAGACTAAATGTCATCAGTTTTCATCGGCTAAAACTAGATGAAAATAGTCATGGATAATTCTGACTGAAATAAGACTAAAATGCTCAGACTTTTAGTTGACTGAAACTTGACTAGACTAAAAAGAGTATGAACGTGACTAAAGCTAATGAAGACTAAAATGTCAGCTTCACACAAAGACTAAAACTAAAATTAAAACAGAACAACTGTATTAACCTGTCGTTGATTCAGTACCTGTATTTTATTTTATTTTTTTATTTTTTTCTTATTTTTCTCGGATGTGCATGCCCTTTGTTTTTGCGCTACATTATGAACTACACTAAGAAGCAGCCAGCCATTTTTTTGAATCCCTGTTAAACAGTACAGTGAGACACAGACAGGATTAGCACCTATTTTGGTCTTGATGAATGTTCTTTATACTGGCCATACTGTGGGATTCTGTGGTGTGTTTGTGTATGCGTGTGGACCTTATTGAGCCAGCTTACCTCTGTACTCTCTGCATCCCATGAGTACTATTTATGAAAAACAGTAACAAAACATACTCGCAGCAGCCATGGTACCAGCATGAAGCTTTGTTGTAGTGGGACAGTGTAGTGGTTACAACAAACAAGCCACAGTTAATATACAATATGTAATAGAATATAGTGAGAGTGTGTAGATTACATTTAGTTACTATATGCAGCAGTCAGTTAATAACTAATTTCTGCAAGCCCTATGTACTATGTCAGCTCTGTGTAAATAGTTTGTGTGTGTGGAAGCAGGAACATTTTTGGTTCATGGCTTGTTTGTTTAACCCACTGGGTCATCCTGATCTGGAGATGACCTGTTAACTAGGTTCAGGAATTGGCGGGGGAGCCAAAACTGAGCAATGTACAAAAGGAGGCAGTATGAAGCAATTTCACCCTCTCTGTTTGTCTCTGTCACAATGTCATTGTCGCTGAGACACAATCTCTGTCACACACATGCAAACACGCATGATTTCTAGTGTCAGACCATGAAAAACTGTGTATGTGTGTGTTTGTCTGTGATGTGAATGGTATGTGGCTCACCGCTCAGTTGAGCTCATTATGTTAATAGAGTTGACATCAGACGCTACTTCACAGAGCGTTTCTTCCTCTGAACATTTCTCTCTTTCTTGTCTCTGTTGGTTGGTACGCATGTTTGTAATAATGTTTTGTATTCTATCTTCTTTTTTATAATAAGTGATTTAGAAAGATTTATTTTTTGCTGCTCTGGAAAGAAGAGGAATGAAAGTCAGTCATGGTAAGACAGAATACATGTGTATGAACGAGAGGGAGGGAAGTGGAACAGTGAGGTTACAGGGGGCTGAGGTCAAGAAGGTGCAGGAGTTTAAGTATTTGGGGTCAACAGTCCAGTGTGATGGGGAGTGTAGGAAAGAGGTGAAGAGGCGAGTGCAGGCAGGTTGGAGTGGGTGGAGAAAGGTGTCAGGAGTGTTGTGTGACAGAAGAGTGGCAGCAAGAATCAAAGGAAAGGTGTACAAGACAGTAGTGAGACCAGCTATGCTGTATGGGTTAGAGACTGTAGCAGTGAGGAAAAGACAAGAGGCAGAGATGGAGGTAGCAGAGATGAGGATGTTGAGGTTCTCTTTAGGAGGGACCAGGATGGACAGGATTAGGAATGAGCACATCAGAGGGACAGCTCAGGTCAGCCCTTAAATTTTTCACTCTTTGTTATATTGCAGCCATATGCTAAAATCATTTAAGTTCATTTTTTTCCTCATTAATGTACACACAGCACCCCATATTGACAGAAAAACACAGAATTTTTGACATTTTTGCAGATTTATTAAAAAAGAAAAACTGAAATATTACATGGTCATAAGTATTCAGACCCTTTGCTCAGTATCAGGATTATTTTTGTCTCCTTTGTTTGTCCTTGTCCTCCAACTACCTCTAAACATCTGCCCTGTCTGTCTCTGTGTTTCTCTTACAGTCTGTTTTTTGTTACCTCCTCTTGACCTCTCCTTACTGCTTTAAGTTGATTTATTATAGAGTTACTGTGCTGTTTAAAGAAAACACACCTATTAAATATGTCACAGGGCTGCAAGTGATTTTGTTTGTCAGTGTATATAAAGAAAAAGACAAACTGTGTTGGAGAGAAACATGGTGATGTGGACAGTAAGTGAGAAAGATGTGATCTTCTCACCGAGACCTTGTCTGCAGTTTGAACATCTCTTCACAGTGTTGCTTCTTTTTTTCTTGGTGGTTTTATTGAAAAGGTCAAGCTGTTCTGCATGTCTGGCAGCACTGAGACGCTCTCTGAGAATTCAGCTTGATTATAGCAGTCAGATGAAAATAAACCATATATTATATTTCACCTTTTAGTGGAAGAGCACCATGCTTCCTAAGTTGGACAATAATTGCATAGTAACAGCACCCGTTGCAAAGAGGCCTGATGAACATGCTCTTCCACTTTCCATACAAATTGAGGTGCATTTCCACTGAAAAATTCATGGTACTTTAGTTCTCAGGAGCTAAAGTCTAAGAACTTTCTCTGGGGTAAAAGTCCTTTGAGCTTATTATTATTTGGATTTTCAAAACAGAGCAAACATAAAATCACAATGGTTGGCAGCAGAGGTTTAAGAATGTTTGTCTTGTGTAAAAAGCTGTGCAGTATTTGACCAATCAGCGACATTCAACACTGCAGGACCTGCCCTGATAGTTCTTGAAAATTTGACTTGGAACTGAATTTAGACCCTGGTTCCTGTGTATTTTCATCATTTTGTGACATTTGTTGGACTTTCATCCACCTGTTTTTATACATATTTTCAATTTGCACATAAAAAGCGGAGTGGAAATGATGAAATTTCAATGGGGGAAAAAAATCTCAGTATCTCAATGCTTTTACGTTGGCCTGATGTGGAAAAGTTGGTGTATTGATAAAAGCAGAATGGGACAAAGTGCAGTGGAAACAGACTTGGTGAATACATCATGACATTGTTTTTTCACAGTTTGAAGGTTGGCTGGTTTTCTCCTAATGGCATCATCTTGTTGAGTACTGCATAGAGCAGGGGTTCTCAAACTTAATATTTGAAGGTCTGAATCCAATTTCTATTCAAGGTCAAAGGTTCGGAATCATTAGTGATAAGCAAACGACTTTTATTAAACCTGCTTATAACTTAGAAGCAACTTAAACTCACCAGCCACCAGAGAGAGTACAGGTGTACCTAATAAAGTGGCCTGTGTATGTGCATTTGAGTATAACGCAGTCTGAGACAAAATATATTTAAGCCTGGTGGGAAGAAAATGCCACTGTTTGACTGTCTGAGGCTTCAGTAGTAGCTCTCTTTTGCTGTGTCATAGATCTCACAAACAACTTATTTGTTGATTCAAAGGAACATTTTAACTGTCGAAGCTTTGCTGTCCTCACCTCTGTATTACCAGTCTTGGGCAAATCAAATGCAAGGGCCTTGTGCTGGATTGAGGCAAAATGAATGCATATTTCTCTGTTCACTTGTCTTTGAAAACTCTGTTGTCTTGGTCAACTTTTCTTTGACATTTGGATAGTGACATCCTCACTGCATTGGCGATGTAATGTACACTGACAGAAGACGCTTTCTCATGCCAGAAGGACAGAATGTGAACGTCTCTTAGCTAACTCGGTTGAATGTTAGCCGACCCTTGACCTCTGTCACTTGTTGATATTAAACGTCATATGTCAACATTGCCGTGACAGTGGTGTTGAACGGAAACAATTGTATTTAGCCTTATTCTCGGTCCAGGAACACTGTACAGATCACCAAATAGACTATATTCTACAAAACTAACAATTTATTGATAAGTACAGAATGTTTTTTTTTTCCAAAGTAGGAAACGCACACTTCATTACATTATATTATTCCATTCCTAATATGAGGTGTGGGCTGGGTCCCGAGTGACTTGCTGTCCAGTCCGAATCCAGACCGGAGTCTGGACTTTGAAAAGCCCTGGTATAGAGGATAGTTGACTTTCAGTAGATGGTAGACATTAAATACCCTCTAGATGTGCATGTTCAGCACTCCTCCCTTTATGCTCTCCTTTTCACTGTTTCACTTACCAGCTCCCCAGGTTTTACATTCATTACTGTCAGCCTGCAGTCAGCTCATACACACTGAGCTCTGTGTGCGTGCGTTTTCATTGCCCCCTCCACGCTCTACTATTTTTCTCTGTTTCTTTCCCTTTCTCTCCTCTTATCTCAGAATGAATGAATGCACAATTCAGTGTTCAGCATGGGGAGTCTCACTGCTGTTCTGTAGGTGTCTGTGTTACTCTCAAAAGAGTCTCTCGCAGACTGTGCGTGTTTATACTCTTGTTTAAATCTGACTGCAACTCCAGTATGAGTCCTTGATCCAGTAGTGAGCTGACTGCAGTATTTCTGTTGTTTGGCCACACAGCTTCTTTTTATGCCTTTACTCTTCAGTTTCTCAGTCTGCATGTGTAGATGCTTGTATGTATTTTTTGCTTTCAATTATTTAAAATGCAGCTTTATCTTTGTAGACAAAGCCCTCGTGATTTCATCCCCACTGATTTCAAGTGTTTCATTCTAATTTTCTTGAAAATAATCATTAGTGTTTTGAATATAAATTTATATTTTATTGTTCAGGCAGGGAAACACATTTTTTCCCACTAGCCATGCTGAAAGAATAAGCAAATTGTGGAGGAATTCAACGATGGATTCTGGTGAAAACTGGGGAAAAGCTGACTAGTATGGTTTTACTGTAGGTTTCCAGCTGAATATTTTCATTATAATGTCATCAGTTACTTTGTAATTTGTACTTTTTGGTCTACTAGCAGTCTAGTACACCTCCTCTGCTTGACATTTCTGCTAGATAAATGATTTATAATTTCTTGTCTGACAAACAGATATTTGGTTCAACTACTCATTCAGACTCATTCACCCTTAATCTGCAGTGAAAACACACTCACAGTTGCTTAAACTAAATCTCGAATACATTTCAGGGATGTTTCAAAATGTCTTCATAAATTCATGTTTTCCTGTCCTGCCTCGCAACCATTCCAACATAGACTCTGCTCCTCATGTCATCCTTTAGTGCCTTGATTACATTCATGGGCAAGTCAACTAAGATAATACCAAAGGTCGGTCTGGTGCTTTTATTTTTCTACAGCAGACAGGAAGGAAGGAAAACCGGGAGAGTGAGCATCCTACTCACCTTTTTCTTCTTTATGTAGACAACATGAAAGCAGAGATGGGAGAAACCTCTCCGTAGAACTGTATGTGTGTGTTTGTGCTGTATGTGTGTGTTTGCGCATTTTTTACTCATTTCTGTCTGCTTATAGCTCTACCAATGAGGTGAAGAACCTGCTGCAGTCTCTGCCCAGGACCAGCGAGCCCAGAGAGATGCTATTTGAGGATCGGACTCGGGCTCACGCCGATCACATCGGTCAGGGTTTTGAACGTCGGACCACAGCAGCTGTGGGGGTGCTGAAAGCTGTGTGTTCTCGAGAAGGGTAGGCAGTGAAGCAGCATATGGTCAGACTGTTGGGTACCTGTAGTGATGGCTGTTCAGAAGCAACATATACTCAGTACTAAGAGACCTCATTCTCTCTCCCATTCTTCCCTTGTTTTTCAGCTCGGAGCCTTCTCGTGTAATCAAAGATGTGGTGTGTTTCCATGCTGGCGATTTTCCTTATGTAGTTCAGAGGCTGCAGTTGGACCTACATGAACCTCCACTGTCTCAGGTGGGTGGACACACACACACACACGCGCACAGAAGGCAATAAACAATAAGCCCTGCTCACACATTAGATTCAACCCAGAAAAATCATCCCTGTTATGTCTGAAATTAGACTCAGAAATATCCCGCAGTGTTCACTCACAACAGTTAGCTTAATGTAACACCGGTTGAGGTGTAAAGTTAATGAAATCGGTTGTTGGATACTGCTACCCGGTGGAACAGAGTTGAACTGCATATGTTGACTGGAGCCAAGCTTAGTAGTGTAATAGGATAATCCACTCAGTATTGAGTTTGCTTTCTGTAGAACATATATTAAAACAGCCAGTTACAGTGGGGCACATAAGTATTTGATACACCACCGATTTTTCAAGTTTTCCCACTTACAGAGAATGGACAGGTCTGTAATTTTCATCGTAGGTACACCTCAGCTGTGAGAGACAGAATCTACAAAAAAATTCCAGAAAATCACATTGTTAGATTTTTAATTTATTTATTTTCATTTTATTGCATGAAATAAGTATTTGATCACCTACCAACCCTAACAGCTTCATTGTTGATTCTAGGTGATCACTGGTAGTAAGACAAAATGAAATGCACACATCCACACAGTTCACACTCCAAGAATCTGCCTTTTTGTTATTGCTCTTCAAGCTTTCTCTTCTTATATACAAAGATCTTATGATCTCTAAAAGTAGAGTACCACTCAATTGATAGTAGGTAAAAAAAAAATTCTTTTTTTTCACTAAACAATTCTAGTTTCTTGTGAAGCTTCTACTGATTCTCAGAAGATAAATTTACAGAGCTGAACAAATGTTGGGGTACTTTACATTCCTCTCCCTGTAATGATAGTTCAAAATCCACATTTTTAAAATAGATGTCAATGTAAAAATATGCTTTATTTTGAACTGAACCTCTTCATTTGCTCTATCTCAATGCCTTCCCTCCTCTGTCTTTACAGTGTGTGCAGTGGGTGGATGATGCCAAACTAAACCAGCTGCGTCGGGAGGGCATCCGTTATGCCCGCATCCGCCTGTGCCACGATGACATCTACTTCATCCCCCGCAATGTGGTCCACCAATTTAAGACTGTGTCTGCTGTCTGCAGCCTGGCATGGCACATCCGCTTAAAGCAGTACCACCAAGGAGAGGAAGTGAAGGACGAGGAGGAGGCAAAGCCGGTTGAGTTGAAGGAGAAGGAGACGGACACAGTGGAGGTGGAGGAAAAAGTGGAAGAAGAGGGGAGGAGGGAAAAGAAAGGTGAGAAAGGAGTAAAAGAGAGGATAATAAAAGAGGATGATGAGGTGGATGTGGCAGAAAACAGGACATTGCCAGCAAACAAAAAGGATGAACAGGATCGTCATCTTCATCCTCAACATCCACCTCTCTTGTCTCAGCCTGCTGTCTCATTCAGCTCGAATGAGAGCAGTGATACAGACAGGAAGGAGGAAAGAGACAAGGCAAAAGCACATGGAAGACCCAAACAGCAGGATTCTTCTCCTGCTAAGCTGAAGACAGAACCTCCAGCTCCTCCTCTTTGCAAAAATAAATTTCCTCCACCTCTCCATCAGTCCCCTCCTGCCTCTCTTCATTCTCCTCATCAGGAGGCAAAACCCAAAGCATCATCAAAGCCTTACCACCATCACCATCATTTGGACAGCATAATGACGTCTTCCAGTACAGTTTACTCTTCCTCCTCTTCTGCCTTGTCACCTCCAGCAGGATTCGCTGATACTCCTTTGCGTCTGTCTTCTACCACTTCTTCTGTTCCTGTTCTGTCTACACCTTCTATGTCAACTTCTGTTACATCTTCCCTGACTAGCCTTAAGCCTGCAGTGGACTCTCTTATCTCCCCACTTTCTCCTTCCACTGTCTCTTTGCCTTCCCAGCTGCCTCCCTCCTCTCAGTCAGATCAGCTGAAGGACAAGGATTCACTTTGGCTAAAGCCAGATATTCAGTCAGACACAAGGACACAGTCAGAGATTCGAACACCACAGGAGTCACCTGCTGTGAATGTACAGGCACACACCTTCCAAGCTGACATACAGACACACATGCTAGCTGACACACGGACACAAGCACTCCCAGAGAAATGGATGCACACTTTGGACTCGGACTCCAGGGTGTCCGTGGATCCCCAGATGTGCACGCCACAGGACACCGGGAGGCAAGAAATTTGCATGCAGACATATACACCCCAGCATCTCCCATCTCCTCACCTGCCTCAGATGCTTCCCCCGTCCTTCTCCCCTCTCATGCCACACTCCCACCTTTCTCACAGACCTCCAGTCCTCCCTCCAAATCCACTATCCAGTTCTTCCCTCTCTGCACAGCCACAAACTCTGAACTCTTTTCTGAGTCAGAACTCAGCACCCCACCCCGTTCCCGTGAGCCAGCTTCATCTTCATTCCCCACACCAACCAAATATCACCACCCAGTCTCAGCCATATTACCAGCCTCCACTAATCGGTTCACCGTCTCAACTGAACACTCCTCTCACCAGCTCCCAGTCTCTTCCTCCTCACCTTCAACACCATCACCAGTTTGCCAAAACCTTCTTTCCCCCCCAGCACCCCCACTTCCCCTCTCACCCCTTCCTCTCCCCTCAGCCTTTCCTCTCTCAGCTGCCCAGCTCTTACCCGCTACAACCACAATACCAAACCTCAGCAATAGCGCAGGTTCAGCTCCCTTTGTCACAGTCTTTCCCTCATCCCCCTCCTCCCTCTTCCTCCTCGCAGTCTCCGCCTCCCGCACCTCCTTCTACTCTTCCACCTCCTCTCCCCCCTCAGCCTTCTTTCCTCTCTCCTCCTCCACAGCATGAGGAAGAGCAGAAGCAGATTTTATAGTAGTTTTTGTACATAATGATGCTGTTTTTAAATGACTGTGTATGTATAAGGCTTTTATGTTGGTTGTGTTGTTGTGAAAACTATGTAAAAGCAGAACATGGGGAAGGCAGGGGAGTGTACCGTTATGAACACAATATCATAGTTTATAAAGAGTTGTACTTTATTTACACCAGACCTCTTGACTGGACAGGTAAAGGACTGTACAGATGCTTTGGATGTGCTTGGGTTAAGAATATTGAGCAGTTATTGCATGTGCTGGTAGTTTTGCATCAAAATTTGACCTTTTGAAGAAGAGAGTTTTCGGGTTCACATCTACCAAACTGCTGTCCGATTCCGTTTTTGAAGAGAGCACAACCCGTTTGAATATCAAAATATCGATAAGGGGGGGGGGGTACATTTCTGCCGATTTTGTGTCAGATATTTATATAAAAAGGTCACAAGGATGACCTCTTTGTGAAACTTGCAGCTAATGCTTCCATTTTGTGGGTTTTTCCTAGTATATTCTTTGTGCCCAAGACTGTTTCTAGAATAAGTATGGGTCAAACTGTGATATTATACAATACACTAATGTATTGATATGATATCGCTACATTTCCTCTCCTGTATTGTATCGTTATTGTAGTCTTAATACAGTATATTGCAGTAATTTTACCTAATATTGTATTATGAGCAATAATGCTCTGCAATAATCTGCTGAGTGTAAAACACTTCCCAGTTATTGATATGGTGGCAATTATCAGTTTTTATATCAACTTGGAATCGACTGATAAAAAGTCTGTAATGTCCTGTTGAATCATTTTCACTGAAGAGTCGCCATTTATGAGGAAGGCTTAGGTGTAATGAACAGCCGTCTTATCAGTTTGAGTGTTTTATTGCCCAAGTGCACTCTCATTTTGAATTATAAATCTGCATAGTAAGCTACAGTATATATGAAGTGGCACTGTAGTTAATTGCACCATAGAGTCACAATTTGAGGTCTTGTGATTATCTTGTACCTGCAGTCCATGACACCTGTGGCAAAGCTCGCTGTATCTTTCAGTGTCTGTTGGATGTAACCCAGGGTATTCTAATTTTGGAAACCAAGTACATACTGGTCAGCCAGGGAAGAATTCAATCCACTTGAGGCTATTGCACAGACCGACCTTCAGAGACTCGGGAAATACAGTATATTAGTTTCCTCAATCTAACTTACTTACTAATATCAAATCCACTGATTTATATGGGACATTACAGATTTGTAGGTAATTGTTCAGGTTCATTTGAAATATATTATAATAATGATATTAGTACCCATGCAGTTACATTAGGAGTTGACCAGCTTGAGATCTCACAGCATCTGGATAGGAATAACGGAATGACCAGAGCAATATCATGCAGATGCCATGTGTTACGACTTCCCAAATGTGACTCATTACAGCACTTTGTAACACGGATATGTCAACCGCTGTTTCAGTGAAATTATTGTCAATGCTGAACACTTGGGGTTATGAATCCCAGATTGTCTAATAAGTAACAGGGGAATTTCAGGTTCTTCCAAGATTATAACTCTAAACCATGCAGGTTTAGGCAATTCTGTGATACAATGTTTTTATTCTTTATGGACACTTTGAAAACTGGTGGAGTGGATGGTACACTGTTGAGAGTTCATCCCCAAAGCACTACTTAACTATTTACCTGAAGTGTGGCTTCTCAATGTGGAGCATACTGTCTATGAAAATGTTTTATTTATCAAACAGGAGCTGAAGTAACCTCCTCTGTTTAAAAGTACAATAAATTATTGATATTTTGTTTTCACAGCTATGAAGAGTTTCTCCAGATATCTGATTTTAGAGTCAAGCTTTTCTGTCTTATCGCTTCTCCTACAGTTGTGGAACTTGGTTGTTGAGAGAGACTTTTGGACATTGAGGTGCCAATTTTACTTAATCATTACTGGGGTACAGCCCACTTGCTAATGTAGCCCTCAACATTTCCCCAGTGCCTATTCTTAACTGTGAACTACTAAATGGTCCTGAGCCATGCAGACAAGGAGTTCTGTCTATGCATCAGAGATTAGGAGTCCACGTTTTAAGACTTCACTGGAAAATAAGAATGAAGAGTTAAGTTGTTCTGTAAGACAGCTGAACACTGTCTGCGGTTTGTTGGGATGGCTAAGTGGATTTCTATCCCAAAAGCAGGGTTGTGCTTTTCATAATTTCTGACTGAAAGCTGGAAAAAAATCATGGAAATTTTAGAGATAAAGCTTCCACTCTTTTGGTAAGTTTCCTATAAGGACATCATTTCAGAGACAGAACTCTTC
The DNA here is from genome assembly GCF_001952655.1 of Monopterus albus. Lineage (NCBI taxonomy): Eukaryota > Metazoa > Chordata > Actinopteri > Synbranchiformes > Synbranchidae > Monopterus > Monopterus albus. Next base: position 4,216,031 of record NW_018127921.1, on the reverse strand, counting down.
ACTGTGTGGCTCTGGGGGAGAGCAAGGTGGTTATTAAGCACTTGATGCCAGTTGCAATGCGCTCTGAACTTTCTCTGCTTTTGGATTTCAGATTTTACAGAAACAACATTTTTTGTACAAATGTGACAAAAAATTATGGTAGAAAATGTTTTCAGGGGCTGGTGTTTTCACATAGTTTATCAAGTTTTTTTCTGTGATTTTTAACTGTCAGCACTGTAGTGTACACAGGAAAGAACCTGTAGTGTGGTTTCTACTTTAAAAATGAACCTAGCTAATAAAAGGTTCAGTGTATGAAAATGTTGGGTTAAGAATTGGTCCTTATTGGTCTGATCTGTGCATGTTTAAAAGTGCACTATTTTAAGAACAATCCCCATGTGGATTGTTGAAATTTAAAAATTTACAATGCACAACTGGTCTTATCAAATATTTAATGTATTTGGGAAACTGGCAGCTGCCCAATTGGGTTAAAACTAAAGAAATGTTCTAACTTCAAAGGTATTCTGTGGAGGTTTTCACCACTACACTCCCTGATAAAAGTCTTGTCCTTTAAGGACATAGTAACCTAAAATGTCATATAACTTTATTTGTAATCATTCAGTTGTCAAAATAAATAGTTAATTTTAATGCCAAGGGCATTCACATTAAAACTGGGTGCAAAATGAAGCCATTAAAAAGTGTCACAGCTTTGTAAAGCCAACATCGGTTTCTGCAAGGACAAAAGTCTTGCCGTATCTTTAAAGGATTCAACCAGTCACAGATTAGAACGTCACCTGTGACAAATACTGTAATTAACACATTCCCAGGTGTGTATAAGAAGAACCCCAGCACACCCAACCTTTATTTGAAATGCAACCTGACCTGTGACAGCATGCCAAAGATTCAACCACAGAACAAAGTGCTGATCATCAAGACCAAGTTTCCTGCCGAGGTGGCAGATATCTTTAATGTGTCTAAACGTCAAGTGGAGAGGATAAGTAAAAGATCTGAAGAAACTGGTGAATCATCTATTGAACTGCATCCCAATCATTGCAAATACCGCAGAAGACCTATTGGAACATGCATGGACCCAAGATTCACACAGAAAACAGTCAAGTTCGGTGAAGGTAAAATCATGGTTTGGGGTTACATTCAGTATGGGGGTGTGCGAGAGATCTGCAGAGTGGATGGCAACATCAACAGCCTGAAGTATCAAGACATTCTTGCTGCCCATTACATTCCAAACCACAAGAGAGGGCTGAATTTCTCCAGCAGGATGGCGCTCCGTCTCATACTTCAGCTTCCACATCAAAGTTCCTGAAAGCAAAGAAAGTCAAGGTGCTCCAGGTTTGGCCAGCCCAGTCCCCAGACATAAACATTATTGAGCATGTCTGGGTAAGATGGAGGAGGAGGCATTGAAGATGAAACCAAAGAATCTTGATGAACTCTGGGAGTCCTGCAAGAATGCTTTCTTTGCCGTTCCAGATGACTTCATTAATAAGTTATGAGTCATTGCTGAGACATATGGATGCAGTCCTCCAAGCTCATGGGAGTCATACACAATATTAATTCTTTTTCCACAGCACCATGACTTTATGTTCTGTACTGTACATTATTTTGTTATGCGACAAGACTTTTGTCTAACCTTTCTATCCTAATTAAAAATCAAGGAATATTAAGATTTTATTTTGGTAAATTAAGCATAATCTAGAGTCCTTTACCTTTCATATAAGCCACTTCTGATTCCAAATGATCAACTAGAAGTCAAGTTATTTGTTCCTACAACTTGGATAGGCAACAACAGTTTTGTCAGGGAGTGTAGTATTGCTGTGGAGCTGTTTTTTATAAATGGTTCCCTGATTTCTTTGTGAGCCTGCTCGTGGTATAATTCCCATCCTACCACCCATTTCAGAATATTCTGCTGAACAAGTTGGTAGCGGTAGCATGCAAAGACGTATACCAACCAAATCAATAAGACAGCTAGCAAGCAAACATGGTACATTTCCTTCACAATAGTATTTTGTTGAGCAACACGCCTCTTTATCAGAAATCAGTCAGTGGTTGGACACTTCAGATAAAGGATCTGCCCAAAGGATGTCTTGTGTCTGAAAACACATTTCCTTGATTCCTCTTTCTTTGCATCTTTCCTTACATCTTATGTGGGCAGGACTAAGACAGAAATGAGGGAAACGTGGATGCTTATAGGACACCTGGCATGTGCCCATGGATATAAACTATACTGGAATTCAAATACAAGAAATGCTCTCAACCTATTTGTAAGACATCACGGGTACACACAGTGAGTTTGTAAGCATTGTGTGTAAACACTTTTGTTTACAAGAAAACTCCACAAAGCACCTTTAAACTTGTAGTAACTTTTATTTTTGGCCACTTGGGGGCAACTGAGATGAGCTGTGAACAAAAAAAAAAAGTTAATTTATGGGCCTGAAGACCAAAACAGTGAGTTGGAAAAAAGGCTTTAAGAACTCCATATAGCTGAATTATAGACTGGTAATGATAGTCTCATCACCACAAGCAACCCTTTCACATCCAAGTAGTCATGTGATCCATTAATAAAATATTGTACAGTATATAGCAGCTTTAAGATATAAGATTAAGTTTTGTTTTGCTGAGGGTCCATAATGACATCGCCATGGCTCTTGACGCCAAGCGCCCTGTGTTTTAGCTTTACTAGACTTATCGGCAGCATTTGATACTGTTGACCATGCAGTTTTATTATCTACACTGGAACACCTTGTTGGGCCGAGGGGAACGGTTTTAAACTGGTTTAGTTCTTTCTTGAGAAATAGAACCTTTTCTGTCATTATTGATGATTTTTACTCTGATACAGCTCATCTTACCTCTGGCATCCCACAAGAGTCAACTTTGGCACCTTTACTTTTCTCTTTATGTATGTCACCGTTGGCGTCAATTATATTCAGACATAATGTTTATTTTCATTTTTACACAGATAACATTCAGATTTATATGCCACTGGTATTATCTGACCCAAATGCATTTACTCCACTGTATGACTGTATTCGGGATATCAAGATTTGGTTGCCCAGAATTTTCTTAATTTAAATGAGAATAAGACCGAATATATCTTTATCAGCCCTGATTCAGCCGCAGGTGTATCCAGTTTATGTGCCCCTGCCCCTGCACTCAGACATGGCAAAAAACCTGGGAGTGATATTTGATACCGGTTTTAATTTTGATAAGCAGATCAGAGCCATTGTCAAGACCAGTTTCTTTCAGACTTTTAACGAAGGTTAAGCCTTTATTATCCAGAGGAAACTTGGAAAAGGCGATCCATGCTTTTGTTACTTCACGATTAGACTATTGTAACGCCCTTTACGTTGGTATATCTCAGTCGTTGCTGAGAAAACTTCAACTGGTCCAAAATGCGGCAGCTCAGCTTCTGTCCAACACTCCCAGGTATGCCCATATTATTCCTGTTCTTCTCACATTACACTGGCTGCCTGTACATTTTAGAGTTGAGATTAGGATTTTTATTTGTGTTCAAAGCCTTACATGGCCCTGCTCCTGTTTACCTGTCTGAACTTTTATCTAGCTATGTTCCTCGTAGAGCCCTGCGCTCTTCTAATAACCTGACCCTAGTAGTTCGACGGTCCCCATCCCAAAAATGGGGTGACCGCGCATTTGCTGTTTATGGCCCCAGACTCTGGAACTCACTACCAATTGAGATTCGGTCTATCACCGAGCTAGCGGTTTTTAAACCCACATTAAAAACGCACCTTTTTAAGCAGGCTTTTGATCTTTAATCTGTTTTATCTGCCTCTAAATGGCATTCTCTACATGTTGTTTTATGTTCTATGATTATCTTGTTGACTGTTTAGTATTGTTTTGTTTGTTTTAGTATTGTTTTAGTCAATAGATATGTCTATACTGTGCAGCACTTTGGGCCCTTCTGAGTTGTAAAGTGCTATATAAATGCTATTTATTATTATTATTTTAATTAAGTTATTTCTAATTTGGAGAAACTACACATGTGGTGTATGCCTGCTTGCATTTTCTTTCTGTATTGCTGTTATACAAGCCACCCTCCCACTGCAGTCTGCAGCAGTTAAACCAGGCAAGATCGGAGCAGACAACACATCCACACCACACTGCAGTAGCTCCGAAACTTAGGGCTGGTATGTGTCACATCAAATAAATCTCAAAACAGCTTGTCTCCCCCTTTTTTTTTTTACACTATCTTTCACACACACCCATACACAGCAGAAGTGCCAGAGGAGCTCAGCTGACCTCTGTAGGGTGTGAGAAAGACAGGACCTCAATGTGGAGACAAAGAAAGGGTTTTGGAGGGAGTACTTAGAAAAACTTTGCTGTTTTTAATGTGTACATACATACTACACAATCTTTGAGCACACTACTCACTCCATAAGGTTTTATTAGCAAATGCATTAGTGCCAACAGTCTAGAAACGGTACTCATCAGTTCATTTGGGACTGCATACTACACATTTCCAAGCTCCACAATTACACACTACTATACTTCCAACTCCAAAAATGGACCCAGTGACTGGTGTATTATGCATTACATTATTTGACTGTTCCTTGTAACTTACAGTATGAATGCATAAAAAGCATTTTAACTATTGCAGCCAGTAAAGGTGGATTAGTTTTACTACTTTATAACAAAGGATAGGAATGCACTGTGTTTTCATCTTTCATCTTTTTTCTTTTTAGTTATGAAAAAAATCTTACTCAGTAACTCCAACTACTAATCAGAATCAGCTTTATTGGCCAGGTGCGCCGGACACACAAGGAATTTGACTCTGGTACCACCTCAAGTGAATACCATTCAGTTCCTCGGTGTGTGGCCTTCTTTACAAGAGCAGCTGTGTTAGCTTATGCACAGTGAAAATACACACTAGAAACCAATTCTGAACATGAAGGAAACATTAGACAACATTCCAGTTTCTTCTGGTGTATGCTCACAGTAGTTTTATACAGATAGTCGATGCCCTTATAATATTTTCTTTGTAAAGAAAATAGAACAATTTTTGAAATATTTTGAGAAATGTAAATGAATGAACTGACAGATTTAGTAGCAGCTCTTCTTTGACACATACAGCAAAGTCCCAGCTCTGCTGAACACAGTGCAGAACACATATGATTTCTTTTATTACATAAATGTCTGAAATGATGATTCTGCGTTGGAAACATCATCTGGCCAATGCACAGTTTTCAAGTCATTCTCATATACTGAACTAGTTTTTTACTGATTCATAATGAGGTTTGAAACAGAAGTTTGATTCCTCTCAGGCCTCTCTCCTCTCAGGAAAAATATTCAGCCCCAGCTCCACCAGTGCTCCCAGTAACATGGTCCACAGCGGTATGCACACAAATGTCAGCTTTACATCAGCCAGCTTCTCCAGCTTAGCGCACAGTGTCAGGCAGAAGCCCAGCTTGAGCACTATGGCCATCAGGTACCAGGCATGCAAACGCAGGTCATGGGAGCCATTACGGGGGTCATACCCAGCCTTGCAGCGGCCTGCCATCTTGATGGCAAGCATGAGGATGAGGATGCTGTCAAAGACCCAGAATGGGAGGAAGACAAGGAACCAGTTCCACTGCACCTGGAGAGAGGCAATGGAGATGATGGTGACAATCTGAATCAAACTTGTGACCTGCACTGTAGACTTATGATATGATACAAAATCTTGAACAAAATAGATTTAAAAGAAACGTCACCTTCCCATCCAGTTTGAGTACTAGTATGATGAGGAAGACCAAGGTGAAAACCCAAGTCAACAAAACCCTCTGAGCCAGAGACATCTCACTCACTGCAGATACAGACCAGTGGAGGAAATAGACAAACAGGCTGGACATTCATAGGACAGACGAAGAATATTCAATATCTGCTATATGAATGAACAAAAACCGACATAAAAGAACAGAGCAACGTTGGAATAGTTGCTAATAGCTATTTAAGGCGTGGTATTGTTAACAATGACAGCAAAATGACACTAATACCAGCTGGAAACAAATTTAAACGTATTTTCATTTATTCTTAATCGATACAATGACAGCTAAAGCCAACTTCAGCTTTTATTTCCAAGTAACGTTAACATAGCATTTACGTAACTAACCTGTTGGTTTAATCTTAAAAACGTCTGACTTCAGTGTATTTTTCGATCGGTGGCCAGCATTTCGTCGCCCTGTATGCCACACACTAATATTCACATAACGTTTGTGATGATAACGCCAAGTCACATAATTATAGCCAAACCACAACAGGAACAGGCGGATATTTCTGGTCCGTTATCTGTGCTAGGCTAGTCCTACCCACCCTGGAAGCCAATTGGTCCTCGTCACGTCACGCAGTCTGTGATGCTTGAACCTTTCGGGGGCTGTAATCGTAACGTTTTTGCAAAGCGCAAATTCCTTGTGGGTTTTTGTAATGCAATTTGACGTCCTCTAGAGGTGAGTAAAGGACTTTTTCTTTTATTGCTGTGATTATATGAGCTTTACTTTGCTACTTCATGAAACGTAGACATTATGCTCTATTATATTTGTTATTTATCTCGGTTATTTCGTTATTTTCGGTTACGTTGTTCTTTGGGCTCACCCTCATCCGCTCAGCTCTATTAACCGATCGAATGAAATGGCGCGTTTATACGGTTATTTACGGTAAGGAGTTGAAGTTGTATTTTTACAGTGGGAGACAGAAGGGAAACGCTCAAATCGGCCAGCAGCTACACAGCATCTCTTACAGATAATGAGCAAGATTTGGCAGCTCAGCGCACCAAAATAACATTTAGAAAGCACAGTTTGGATTTCTGTGGAGACTCGGAGCAGCCATCGCAGGCAGAAAGGTAAAGCTGAGCAGCTGCATCGTATATTTGGACAGCAGCAATTACATTTCAGTATTAGGAGCAGCTCTGTGGGCTCTTTGTGCCCGCCGGTAGCTTAGCTAACTGCGTTAGCTAAAGGCTAGCAGCAGCAGAAGAAGGAGGAGGTGGACTGTCTGTATGTGAACTCAAGCATGTCGACCTTATGAAAACACTGTGGCTGCATCTGCATGTAGGCTAGCTTAAAATGTAGCCGCTTCTAAAGTGGTTTTTCAAGCTCTGCACAGGGCTGGTCTTGTTTGGAGTAGTGAAAACAGTAAGGTTTACTCGCGTTAAAGACGTGACCCTTTTTCTCTTTAAGCCGTTTAAATTTGGGGTTTCTTCTGCTGTTCTTTACTTTATTTGACTATTATTATTGTTCTATTCCAAAATTGTAAATCCTTCCACTCAAATGCTCCTACTACTAGCCATTATTTTCATTACAGGGCTCCCCTACTATTTTGGCGGAGATGGGCCACCTTGCCTAAAATAATCTGCTGGCTAAATTGTTGACTGCAGCTAAAACTGTTTCTGGGCTTCTTCTAGGTGATCGTCTGAGGTGGCCATGTATAAACTATACAAATCGTGCATGGCTGGAAGGTGTCTTTACCGACCAGACTGTCTTTTCATAGGTCTGTCTCAACATCTGGGTAGCCGATTCGTTTCTTGATTACTTGTTGAATATGTAAAATGGTAATAAATTGCGACAGCTGTCCAGAACTAAAGGTTTTGATCTTACGTTTTGTGCTCCAAAATCCAAGGTTTGCCCTCTTAGAAAGAACAAAAAATCATGACATTTCAGAGGCAGGAAGCAGCAAGTTATTGGTGTTTTTGTTTAAATAGAAACCCTGAATGATTGATTAGCCAGCTTGTTACAGATTAGTTTTGTTGATTGACTTGATCAAGCACTCATTTCAACTCTATATTAAACCCCGCTAATCTTAATCAGTAACATTAATCTGCCTTCATATTCTCTGTTCTGTACTGTTGTATCTGTTCGACAAACATCTTCATCTTCTACCTGTATCCTGTCAATGACTATTGCAGCCTTTAGCAGGCGCCCAGGCTCGTGGTTTGCCATCCAACCAGTCTGTCTGTTCCGGTGTCTAATGCTGTCATTGCTTACCCAGATTTTCCACTGCAATCATAATTTGAGGTGTAAATATCCTTCTTCCTTGCACCAACAGAGTCATGTCTATAAAGCATAACATGCAGTCACATAATATGTAAGCTTAACAGTCCTTTTTTGGGTAGAGTATGTCCAGTGGAACATATCACACCCTATTTGAACAGTAAATCCTGTTATAAAGCTGCAACGCCTGCAACAACCGAACTGCTGTACCTTCTACTGTTACTGTTAAACCTAACTGCTTTTTGACTGTAACCAAAAATGTAATGTTTATTTTCACCTACAGGCACTCAGGTAAGCAGGTTATATATTTATGGCAGTGTGGACTGTGTATTTTAATTTCTAAACATCAAACTTCAGGAATATCCATTTTATGTAGTGATGAAATACACCTCTAATTTGATATATTGCTTTGTTAATCCCTTAATGTTACTCAGTAGTGATTGCAGTATTCTCACCTGTAGTCACATTAAGTTTTACAGTGAGGAACAGAAGTATTTGAACACCCTGCGATTTTGCAAGTTCTCCCACTTAGAAATCATGGAGGGGTTTGAAATTCACATTGTAGGTGCATTCCCACTCTGAGAGACAGAATTTAAAAAAAAATTCAGGAAATCACATTGTATGATTTTTAAAGAATTTATTTGTCTTGCACTGCTGAACATAAGTATTTGAACACCTGAGAAACAGCCAGAATTCTGGCTCTCAAAGACCTGTTACTGTGCCTTGAAAAAGTCCACCTCTACTCCACTCATTAATCTAAATTAGTAGCACCTGTCTGAGCTCTTTAAAGACACCTGTCCACCCCACAAGTAGGTAACATGTGAAGCGCACTCCCTACACCTACCAGCGGGTGTCTCTCTAACACAATATTCACAGGCTGCAGTGCTGTTCAATTATGTGTGGGTGGGAATATGGGAGATGGAGATATAAAAAAATGAAAGACTTTATTGCTTTGGGGGACACACATGCATATATGGCATACATATGTATATGCGAACTCATGCACAAGCAAAGACACTCAAAGGATGGGGGCAGCAAGAGAAGCAGCTGGGGATCCAATAAATTAGAGATGATTGAAGATTACAGTTTAATATAACAAATCTGTGGGACCTTCAGCTCAGTTCACTCAAATTAAAGGAGCACACACACAGTTTCCATAGTGATGATGAAGTGATTCAGGAGTATGCCATAAAAAATGACCATCTGTCAATACCCTTAAATTATTCTCATGATTGTTCTCATGATGAAACAACTACAGCCACCCAGCTACATTATGAAGGATCATCACAGGATTTTACTCCTCTCCACCAAATAAAAGCTTCAAGCACTACTCTAAATTCAAATCACTTTGAAAATACTAGCCCACATTTTTTATTTTTAAGGACATTATTTCCTTTTATGTCATGTTGCATTAATGCATAAATGATGAAGAACAACACTGACAAAGACTCTATTGATGGAAGAAGAGGAGAAAAGGGAGAGGAGATGTTCTCTGCTAAAGAGAGCTCAGTTAACCACAGATGGAGACAGTGGGTCGGCAAGCCAGTGCCAGCGCACACACACACACACACACACACACACACACACACACACACACACCACCAAACTTTT
>NW_018127921.1:4202758-4206335 GCF_001952655.1 Monopterus albus | reverse complement strand
TTTCTCAGGTGTTCAAATACTTATGTTCAGCAGTGCAAGACAAATAAATTCTTTAAAAATCATACAATGTGATTTCCTGAAAATTTTTTTTAAATTCTGTCTCTCAGAGTGGGAATGCACCTACAATGTGAATTTCAGGCCCCTCCATGATTTCTAAGTGGGAGAACTTGCAAAATTGCAGGGTGTTCAAATACTTCTGTTCCTCACTGTACATATTACAGCAGTGTCAGTTAACAGAAAACTACAGGCTGCTAGTAAGACACTTTACTCAAAAATACATTGATTGTCAGTGAGATTAGAGATGGTTTTGAAGCTAGTAAAATACCATGAGGTGCCTTTGAACAATGCACTTAAATGTAGTTCTGTGGCAAACAGCAGGAAGTCACTGCAAGACCAGCCAGTGTAGCTGTGTAGCAGTTCTGCAGTGTTCACAAACTGCAGGTCAGCACAGTGTGTTTGTATTTGCTTGCATGTTTCTCCTCTCCCTCTTTTTCTTTCCTTCTATTTATTTCATTGAGGGTCTCTTTCTCTTGCGGCGCTTGAATCTGTCTGCAGAGCCGGTTACATCATCAGCTGCAATATAATTACATCACACACTAGACTGCAATATCATCTTATGATACAGACGCAGAATGGCCCGCTTGGCAGTTAAAATGATTCTTAGCAATACAGCCATTGCAGTATTTAACACGATCAGGAAAGGTTGCAAAGAAATGTCAAGTGGCCTTGCAATTGTAGAGAAGTACCACAGTACAACCTTAGTTGTGCTGCAGTAGAATGGCAAGTTGTGTTCATGATAATGTGGAAAGTGAGCTGTTGCTGCTCAGGTTAATTCTGTGAAATCAAGTGCTACCCACAGGATGGAGAATCTGCACCAGGTGTGTTTTGACTCAGGCTTCTGCTAAACATCAAGTTGAATCAGTCTTCTTTGTTTGAACCCAATTAACCTGAGTTGTCCTATGGATATCACCTGTCATAGATCTTTTACGCACAAGTGTAAATAATAATGTTAACGATAGCTGCTTCAGTTCCAAGGTCCTGATGATGGTGGTCTGTCTCCTGACTATCCATAAAGAGCTACATTGTAAAAACAGGTTGACAACTGGGATCCTGTGGGCTGATATTCATTGTTTCTGAGAATTTATCCTAGAAGTATCTATATTTGTACTCCCCAGCTACATACATGATCATAAACACAGATGTTATGGTGGAAGTGTTGTATTGAAGTGCAGTGCAGTTGTACTAGTGTACCTAATAAAGTGGCCGGTGACTGTATGTAGGTATTGGTCTGAGTGACCAAATGGAAGCTTCTCGTATCTTACCGAGTGACTTCACTAGTATGCCTCACACAAACATATGATCATCCTGAACCAGCGTTTTGACCGTCTCTCTTTTGTTTCCCAAAGGTCCAGCTTCCTGTCCTAATCTGGCTGTGAGGACGGAACACCAGTTAGCCACACGGCCCAACCAAATGTGAGTCCAGTGTTTGCAGCCCCCATCCCAGACTTCACCACAGTCTGTTTCTGTTTGTGCACCGCATGCTTCACCACCCCTTGTTCTGTTGCTGTGAGAGCATCAGCTGCCTGCACACACACACACACACACACACACACACACACACACACAGATGCAGAAATGCACACACGGACCCTGCTCATACAGCAGTAGCTGTTCACTTCATGAGTACTGTTCATTTTGTCTGAAAAAGAAGGACGGATTGGAAAAAATAGAATGTAAAAATAGGGCATACTTCCTCTGTGGGAAGAGTGTACAGACTGGACTGGGAAGTGAAGGCAATTTACAGTCCGCAGCAGTATAAAATCAAATTTTGTAAGTTTTTTTTATACAGTCTACGGTGTAATTTTCATGATACTCTGTGCACATCAGTTCTATATGTTTAAGGAAAGCTGATGTTGTTGATGTTTAATACATGGCAAAAGTATGAACATGTCATGCCGAAACAACTACAGTGTAGAGGGTTATTTGAAGAAGAATTTAACCATATGTTAAAGATGGCTGTGTAGGCAGTTGAAGCCATAGAAACAGGCAGTACTTTTCTGTACAGAAGAAGCTTCGTTTATATGATTCAGTTGAGATTGAAGAGAAAAGTCTATTTTGTGTTGATTATTAGATGATTTATGGGCAACACACTTCAGTAAAATGTTTTTTCTAACTGGTTTTTCTGGTTGGATCGTTATAAAATATGGCAGTGTTTCAGGAGTGAACTTGAAGATTTTAAAGCGACAATAATGCAACCAAACTACTGGAAGCAAGCCACTCTGCTTCACCCAGGCCTTCACCAGCACCTTTGTTGTGTTTGCTGTGTCAGCTTATGCAGGAATGAAGATCTTCCAGATCTGTGAGTCAGCAGTACTGATGTCTTCCAGCATCTTATATTAGTTGAAAGCATCAGTGCTGGAGCAGTAGTTGAACAGAAGCATATCAAATGACAGCCATGAGGTCCCACCCTTGAGTTTGACCTCTGATTAGTTTAGAAAGGCATGGTTTGCTCAAATATTTTATCTGCACTGTTACCAGACTGTTTGATAAAAGCTTAGACAGAATCTATCCACATTACAAAAGGTTCTGGAGCAAATTTCAACTAAAAGCTGAAAGAATTTACACACATTACAGATTAACCCTAATTTCAGACCTGAATTATTCACCCTTGATGAATTTGAGAATTCAGCCTAATGTCTGTTAAATCAGCTGTTGTTTGATAGGGGTCACACCAACGAGCCGGTAGGCCAGAAAGCTCTCTTGTTCTTTAAGCAGTTCCATGGTCCATTTTCCCACATGGCTGCTATCGAAACACCAGTTATAAACTGTCATGAGCTTGTTTTATTATTTCTGGTGTAATTTTTTTATTTGTTGTGGCTGAAACTGTAGTCTTGACTGAGACTACTGTGATATAAAACTGAACTTTGCTGCAGAACAGATGCTGCATCTTTCAGCCATCTGTGGCTTCATATTTTTCCTTTTTTTTCTTTTTTCTGTTCAGTAGTATTGTACAAAGTTACGATTAAAGAGCCCATGACATGCTTTTCCTTGTTTTTTGACTTGTCTACAATGTTACAGCGGTGAATTATCATCTTAGACATGACCTAAAGCTCAAAAAATGATGTAAACGTATGCTCTAGTATTTCTATACAGCAGCAACTGGGTTTATACATATCTCGCAAACTTCCGCTTGCCAGACTTTTTTTCTAATAAAAAAAAAAGCATTACGTGATAGTTTAAGGATCTCCTTGAATGGGCATAAAATCCTGGCCTGACATCCACTGGTGTCTCCACCATATTGGTAAAGTGTTACATTGCCTTGTTTATGTGTATTTCCAATAAAGCTTGTGTTAAAAACAAATGCATCCATGGTGCCATTGTAAAAGCGGAATGTTTTTGACTGTGCCTGGTTTTGTGGATATATTTTACCTCCTGCTGCTGCACTGTGACCAAAGCATGTGGAGAAAAATACAGGGCCTGAGGTTACTGCATGTTTGGGAATGCTCCTGTACAGGGACTTGTTTTACCTGACCGGGTCTAACATACAAGCAGCCGGCCAGTGAAGCCACTGCCAACG
>NW_018127921.1:4198020-4202600 GCF_001952655.1 Monopterus albus | reverse complement strand
CACAAAATACAAATGAAATATAAAGTAGATAAATAAGTAACACAAAATCTAAGGCACTTTAAGCAGCAAATGCAGCAATATAATAAAAATATATAGGAATATAATAAGGGAATGCTGCATGGGAGCAGCATTTGCAGCAGTCAACAGTCAATGTGCAATTATGCATGTGCAAACTGAGAATATAAACAGGATAGGTCGACAGTACATGACATATTTCCTGGTAACAAACTCCTCAGCTGTTTAGGAATCTGATGGCAGAGGGAAAGAAAGTTTTTCAGTCTAGAGGTCCTGCATTTCACACTGCACCAGACAGTGATGCAGCTGGTCAAGATGCTCTCAACAATGCAGCTGTAGAGGTTGCTGAGGATCCTAGGCAACATGCCAAACCTCCTCAGCCTCCTCAGGAAGTACAGCAGCCGTTGGGCCTTCTTGACCAGCTGTGTGGTGTTATGTGTCCAGGTGAGGTCCTCACTGATGTGAACACACAGGTATTCGAAGCTGCTCACGCTCTCAACTTGGAGTCCCCGGATGAACAGTGGCTGATGAGATCTCCTCTCCTTCCTCATGTCCACTATCATCTCCTTCGTCTTGTCCGTGTTGAAGCTGAGATTATTGTCTTTGCACCATGACACCAGACTGGCCACCTCCCTCCTGTAGGCTGCTTCGCCAGTGATGCAACCTGACTGTGGTGTCGTCTGGGAACTTCAGGATGATGTTGTACTTGTGGGAGGCAACACAGTCGTGGGTGAACAGGGTGTAGAGGATGGGACTGACGACACATCCCTGTGGGGTGCTGACGTTTGTAACAATGCTGGCTGAAATCCTGTTGCCAATCCTGACAGTCTGGGGCCTGTCAGACAGAAACTCCAGGAGCCTGTCACAGAGGGTGGGGTGCAGACCTAGTGTGAACAGTTTGTGGGTGAGTTTGTGGGGGACAACTGTGTTGAAGGTGGAATTTTCCGGGTGAGAAAGGGACTGGTGGGGGGCAGCCGCAATGGCGTCTGAGGTGGCCCTGTTGGGCCGGTAGGTATACTGCAGGGGGTCCAGGGGGGCCGGTATACTGCTCTAAATGTGGGCCAGAACCACTCTCTCAAAGCACTTCATAATGATTGGGGTGAGTGCCACTGGCCTGTAGTAGTTGGCAGATGACCAGGCTCTTCTTGGGAAGGGGGACAATGGTTGAGGTCTTAAAGCAGGTGGGAATGATGCTCTGGCTGAGGGAGAGGTTGAAGATGGAGGTGACAACATCAGCCAGCTCGCTGGCACATGAGAGCCCTCCCAGCGATGTTGTCCGTTCCTGCCGCTTTGTGGGAGTTGATCTTCCTCAGGACTGTGCGTACCTGGTCTGGTGAGACAGTTAGTGGATTGGAGTTTGGGGGCTGGGTGGTCTCGGTGTGTGTGCCTCCTCTCTGTGTTGTGGCTTGAGGTCTCAAAGCGGGTTTAGAAGGTGTTGAGGTCATCCAGCAGGCTGTCTGTGGAGCTGATGATGCTGGTGGTGGTCCTGTAGTCTGTGATGTGCTGCAGGCCTCGCCACATCTGTCTGGAGTCAGCAGTAGAATAGAAGCCATTCAGCTTCTCTCTGTACTGCCTCTTGGCCACTGTGATGGCTTTCCTCAGTCTGTACTTCGCTGCTTTGTACTCCGATCGCCTGATCTGAATGCATGAGAGCGAGCACGCAGCATGTGGCATACGTGACTGTTTATCCAGGGCTTCTGGTTGGGGAACCTCCTGACTTGTATGGTGGGCACAGTGTTGTCGATACAGGTACTAATGTACCCACTGTGTCTGCCGTATGTGATGTGTTGCTGGTTAACTAGCAGATTAACGATCCTTGATGTAATGGTCAGTGCTACCCTACCTGTTGGAATTACTTTCACTACTTTGGGACTGTATGTGGTCGTGTGGGTGAAGACACAGCGACCACCGGTTGGATTTACTGACCTTGAAGCCACTTGAAATGGAGTGATGTTTCCACTACTAAGTGGGACTTAACAGTAAGTTTAAGAAAACACGTTGCATGTCTGTTAATGTGTTGTTTCTGTAACGTTAGATAGAATTGTTGTAAGGCTGGAGAAGTTACTACAGTATGTCTGTATTATGCCAGTTAAAATATGGGATTTCTCAAATACCGCTTTGTTTAGAGTGTTAAAAATGTCTCTTCATTGGTACATATACTGTTGTTTACTTATCTATGGAGGAGAAATTCACATTAATTAATGCCGTTTCGGTTCGCTGTGCTGTCCATCTGCGACATAACACCGGCAGCAGGAGTTGTGCTCTTTCACAAACTGTCCTCTCGTTTTAAGGAAGAGGCTTTTTGGCTCTCTGATACTGAAACAGTTGCAAACTGTTGGGAGTTGTGAGGCGTGCCAAGCTAATCTAGAGGTACCCAAGATTAAACATTAAATGGCTGGAACCAAGCAAAATGAGCATGCCACGGGCACTTTAAATGTGTCAGTTTTATTTGTAGAGCCTGGGACAGGAAACAAAGTTCTTTGTTTGCAGTGTAGTGTACTGTATGTTCTTGACTGACAAATGTTTCATCTTTACAGCTATATTTTTGCTGTCTTATAAGCCTGGAGCACCTGGAAACCAAACACGTCCATGACACAGTAAATAACTAATTAATAATTGTAGCACGTGTATGTTGCTCTGTGCTCAGACCAAGTGTAAGGTTGTCGGTACTCGAGATTGTCACCCTGACACCTTCAACCCTTTGTCAACTGAGCAGCATCATATGTCCTATAGTCATGCAAACACATATAAGCAAACCGACCTACACAGACTCCTTCATCCCAGCTCAGCTGTAATCTGCACCCATCATGAAAAATAGAGTACCCAGAGAGCACAGCTTATCTTACACATCATAAGACTCTAAACTCCTGAAGGTCTCTCATCATGTGGTCATGTTTTCATTCGACATCCCAGAAAAACATTCTCGGTTTGAAGCTAAATCGATGGACAACAAAGCTCCTTTTCACTGAAATTGTCTGTTGTTTTTGTTGTAATGCTTAAAACGTACTGCTCTAATTCTAACAGCTTTATGGTCAACTCTGATAGACATCAGTGCCTGAGGAGTAGTCAGCATCAGTTTCCGTCTTAACTTGTATGCCTGCCACTTTCTGCTTTTCAGGCCTAATTTAGCAGATTGGTATTCACGTACCATGAATAAACAAATTGTCTACAAACAAATTACTTTGAAAGCTGTGATATTATATATCCTCTTGTGTTGTGACTGTTTTAGAGCCCATACTGATGATTTCTTGGGGGGGGATAGATAGACCATCACAGCTTTCCTAAGTACATATGGAAAGTAAATACAGCCTGATACATGAAACCTGCTTGTTCTAATTTTAAAACCTCATGTGACTCATTTCAGAGTTTAAAACCTCTGATGCTGCAGTAGTGGAAGGAGGGACGAGGGACAGTGTTCATTGACACATCACAGGGTTTAGGACTGACAATGTGTTTGCTCAGCTGAACATAAGAAACCTCCATAGAATCTGTCGTACTTTTAAGGTATACTTGGAAAAAGCAAGCCCCTGTGTTTTCATATATTTTGAAGTACCACCAAGCCTTTAGGTGGTAAGAGTCACCGAGACACATCTGTAGAGCTACTTTATCAAATTAGCATTTAGCAGTGAATCCTCTTACTTAAATAAGCCTTCCAAATCCTTTTAGCAAATCTGTTATATTAATATCTGTTAATAAATTTTATGAGATAAAAAAGTCTTTGTTTGAGGTGGCAAGTGTTGATGCATCTGTTTCCATAACATTTCGTTTAATTTTTCCAACATTGCAATGCACTTTTCTGATCAATTACTGCAAAACAAATGTATGGTCCTGATTCACCTTATCTCATTATTAATGGACCTCACTCATTAAAGGCTTAACCTTTGCTGTGATATTCAGTGCCAGTGCTCGTTTTCCCTGAGGCTTTCTAAGACTATTATATTTCAAAATTGGGTAAAAAATGTGTTATTTTAACTGTAGTTGGGTGCCTCCACTATAAAACACTGTGGGAAATACTGCATGATAAAAGTAACACTAAAACTAGAGTTGAACAGTGACATTCATGGAACGTAAGCTCAGTGTCTGCTAGTTCTATTTGCCATTTAGCTCAGTTTAGTAAATTGTTCTTTTCTAATAAAGAAGAGATAGGAGATAAAAGACTGGAGAAGAGATACAATAGAGTCGGAGTTTCACAAATGAGGCATTTTAACAACTTAGAGCTGAATGCAAATTGGAAACCAGCTCTAGTGTCATTTGCAGTAATGGAAAGAGAGAGCAACTGTGTGTGTGTGTGTGTGTGTGTGTGTGTGTGTGTGTGAGTTAGTCTTAGAGCAAAAGAGAATAGCTGTGAGATGTCAGATTAAAGTCTGGCTGCATAACTAATTACATAAAATGCTATGAAAACCATTATAAAAACAATCCTCATCCTACACACACGCGTACACCACACCCTCACTGTCAGCACTGATTTGGCTGTAGTGATTTTGTGTGTGTGTGTGTGTGTGTGTGTGTGTGTGTGTGTGTGTGTGTGTGTGTGTGTGTGTGTGTGTGTGTGTGGGGGTTGTTGG
>NW_018127921.1:4193985-4197899 GCF_001952655.1 Monopterus albus | reverse complement strand
CACAAACATGCACGGTAAAATCTAGAAAAGTACACCGGATTTGTCAATTACTTTTGCATGTGTGTTTCCAAATGTTGTGAATTACTTTTCTCCTGGACCATGTGATGGCCACCGCTGCTTGTTGTCTGTGCTGAAACACGTGTTGGTATTGAGTGTTTTCAGAGAGAATCAGTCTGAGATTAGTGCAACACTGGCATTACGCCTTTGTTCTTTACATGATGGCTGTGTGTGAACAATGAGTAGATTTTTACCCTTTTACATCTAACGTTAACATTTGTCTTGGGTGATCTGAATGTAGCTAAACGGGTTTAAACACAGGCCTGAAGGCTGGGAGAGATGATGATGATGTATACTGTGGTAGTTCTCCCTTTTACATTTCTGAATGAGGCTGTTGTAGGCAATGTTGGCAGCCAATGTCCAGGGTGAACTTATTGGATTTTTACTCGATTTTTTTCTTCATTAATATGATTAATTACATTACTTATATCTCATCGTTTCATCAGTTCTTATTTAGTCAATTTAGCTGAAATGTACATTATTTTATGGCTACTTCCATGATATCTGTCTATCATAACAAAGTAACCTGCATAAACTAGATTTCATCCGTATTGCCCATTATCACAGTAAGGATGCTTAATAGTAGAACTGAAACAAGTAATTGCTAACTATTTTGAAAATCAACACAGGAAGTACACATTAAGAACATTTTATTTGTATAATATTTTTTTCAAAAACATTTGAGGTCTTAACTGCACTGAAAAACAACCCTTTAATGATTAAACTGTGTGATTTGAGCTGTTTATTTTTCTCTCCCTCATTTTTAAAAATGTCTTTACCCTGCCGTGAAGACATCAGGAAGTCACACATTCATGAGCCTATATAATAGTGGCCTATATAATCCATGCTGCCTTACTAGACCCGCTCCCTCTCTTTCTGTCTAAATGGGTCATCCCAGACAGACCACTGGTCAGACTTGTCAAGCCTGAGGGTGGCAGGCTGTGTGTGTGTATGTTACTGATTTTGTTAAAGTTTTGACAGCTTAGGACAGAATAAAGCTTTCTTGCTGACACAAGTTTGCTGTTTTAAGATTTGCCATTAAAAATGAAATGGAGAAAGATGGAAAAAAGCAATGAGGCCCACACAAATGAAAACTTGCATGCTGTGAGTTATGTAGGAAATCACCAGTAGACCACTCTGCCTTTGTTTTTGAATGTCTCTAAATTCTGCTTTCTGTGGCCAGAATAGAAGTGTAACCTGTGTGTGTCTGTTGTCTGGGCTTCCTTCCCCTAAATACTCATCAGCAAACCACTGTGTACTATATTTTAGGAACCCTGAGTGCATGGTTTTTGGAAAAAGTGTGTTAGGAAAGAACTCCCAGCCTATTTCTTCATCAGGCAATAATGTGTCTCTGTGTATGTTTAATGTGTGTGAATCAGTGCTGGTATTACACTGAGGCATGATGAATGGATTTTGAGGCTTTGAACAGGGTTTTCTGTTTTTTATGACTGTCTCTGAATGGCAAGGATCCGAGGTCTTAAAGCTGTCAGAATTAAAAACAGAAAACACTGCTGTTTGTGGCCCAACTCCACTAATGATGGGGTGTTGCCTTTGGATTGTCTGCCTGGATAAATGTCTGGTTTTCTTCTCGCTGGTCATACTTAGGATTGTTGTTTTGTGTTTGCATACTTTGAAGCTTTGTCATTTGTTCCCAGGAGGAAATGTTAGCAGTTGTTTCATAGGAACTGGACAACAAGGCATGTGTATTGTGTAGGTCTGAGATGGAAATGTAAGAATAACATCACAGTTGTTATAGTTTTATAGACTAAACAATCAACATAAAATTACAAAATATGGATTCAAGCCTACATTGTGTTTATGGATACAGTGGCTGTTTTTGTCTCATCCGAACAATAAGCCTGTGTGAATCCTTTTAGTTGAAGGCTTTTGGAATACAAGCTGCTTTCCTCTTTTGGCATCCAAGAGTGCCAGTGACATTTCCAAGAAATTAAAATTTAAAATTTGTATTCCTCTCATTGCAGAGCCAAACGGTTGGTTAAGTCTTTGTTAGGGCTGTGAAAGCAGTGTGTGAATGTGAGTTTTGGGGTAGGGCAGTTGCTCTCGTACATGAATGAGAAATAAACTGGTCCTTTGCCTCTGTGTGTAACAGAGGAAGAAGGGCCGCAAACACGTTTCTTGTCTTCTCATTCTCCACATGGTGTTTGCTCTTTATACACATGCTCCTCACACACTACCTTCTGCATGAGCTCTTCACTTCATTTCAGTGAAAAGGCCTTTGTTGACTGTGTAAACCAATTTACTCGTGTAACCATTGCTCAGCCAACAAAGTTCATACACTGCGTTTGTATCTAATTCTTTCATATTTAAGTTCAGTTTATTTGTGTGGTTATGTAATAGCAAAAAGCAAGTGTATGGTATTGTTCAGCAGTGACTGGTGGAGGGAGGAGTGAAGATCATAACTGCAGACAAGAGCAAGTGAGACTTTCTTCCTGTTGCTAAAAATGTCTCTTGCCTTGTGGGCCAGAAGTACACACAGGAATGCATCTCTGCAACTTTGTGAGCAGCATGCATGCATCATTTATGGATATAAGAATTCGGTGCTTTCCACTTGTGTGTATTCATCTGCTGGTGGTTTGCCATGTGTGTTTGTTAATGCTAATAGCAGACTGCAGTGCTTAATGTAGAAACTGTTCATACTTAGAAATTCGTCTCTCCTTCTGCTTTTGAGCTTCACATTCTTGATATACTGAGCTTGGTCTTGCTCCTCTGCAGTTTTGGCACAAGGACATCACCACACGCTCCCACTAACTTTGTATTTATTTGAAGCAGGCTCTTTATCACATATAAGCCTGCAATAAGTGTTGCACTTCAGTAGTTAGAAGCCGAGCCGTGGAGCTTTCAAACAGTCCTGTAGTATGATCTCACACATTTCTCTGAAGGTAAACTGGGAAACAGACTGCAGATGGATGCAAAATTGACTCACCCATTAGCCTTCCTGGGTTTGTTTTGAGAAAACATTTTACAGGTAGCAGCACATCTAAGCAAGAAAATGTCTAGACATAGCAGCACTGGAAATGATGACGCATACAGACATTGCGGTTCTTCTGATGACATAGTTAGAGGAACTACTATTTCATGACTAAGTGTTATTTACCAGAATAATGCTTATTTCATTGTCTAAATACAGAACCTCTCAACATACTGTAAGTCAAACAAGTCAGACTATGTCAAGTTAGGAAAGGCAAATCTAAATGGTAAGCTTTATGAAGAAAAGTATTATATAATCTATATTTTAATAGATTGAGATGTATTTCCTGAAGTTAAACTGCCCTCTGAGTCAACCTGGCCTTCAGTTGCTGCTCTGTATCGCTCTCCATCTTTCTGCTGCTCCACCTCTCTAGCTCACACAGCAGCACAACACTACACTTACAAAAAGGAGAAGAAGAAAAGAGACACAAAGAGATTGTAACACAGGGGAAGGAGCAGAGGTAGAGAGAATAAGGAAGGAAAGTGGCTAACCGCAAAACCTGCATCTGTTCCACTTAACAGCTTATTAACCACACTTTCTCTTTCTTTCTTTTCTATGTCCACCAAGACGTTTAATATCCAGACATGCATGTTAACTCAGCACGAGAACAAGCTCTAAGTACAAGATCAATAGAGGCTGGGGTCTACCATACCAGACAGGACCCCAGGTGCTGTGCAAAGATGCCCCTAAGACAATCCAGCACATAACCGGAGCACCCCCCACAGGGCGCTGCAGGGGCACGGTTGAATTCCTTCTCCAGATCCACGAAACACATGTGGACTGGTTGGGCAAACTCCCATGAACCCTCCACCACCCTGAAGAGGGTATAGAGCTGGTCCAGTGTTCCACGGCCAGGACGAAAACCGCA
>NW_018127921.1:4192724-4193725 GCF_001952655.1 Monopterus albus | reverse complement strand
TTCTTCTACTTTTTGATGACATAGCTAGAGATTATGCTAACTTTGTAGAGTAGGATTCAGAGAGGAACTCTGGGTTCAACCAAAGTGCTTCCAAGAAAGTTTTAGCGCCGAAACTGAGCACCTCATCCTGAAGAGTGTTATCTCTAAAGGTGCCACATTATCCCTCGGCAGGCATCGTGTCATGTCCCACTCATTACAAAGGAAGTAGAATACCTTTTTCTTGCGTTCACTGCGAACTCATTTGCACTAACATTCAAATTCCCTGTTGAATATTCATGATCCTAGTGATGCCGGATGTCTATCAACATTCTGCCTTTCCCACCTCACCCATCTACATGAACATGTGTGCTGATACACACACACCCACACACACACACACACACAAGGTCTTGGTCCAAAGCTTTGATATTACTGCACCACAGAACTGCAATTTAGAGTAATTACTGCAGCTAGGGTAAATTGCATGGCAATAAAACGTTGTCCGCTATGGGCGTGAGAGTTACTGCTACTGCATAATCCTCTTTTGTCTTGCCAGTTCCAGAGGGCTTGTATCAAAACCTGGTAACTCGGCATATATGAAAGCCGTTCTTGACAAGACTTAGATGATTTTAATTTTACCAGGCACTGAGGCTACAGACATCAATTTAGGTTACCTTGTTAGGCGGGTGCTTTGCTGAGTATATATGTGTGTAACCTCCTTAGAGTACATGTGGGAGTGTGGAGTCTAGTGTGATCAATGATAATGAACTGTATTTCCTTGGCATTGCCAGGTTGATGGAGGAGAGAAGCCAGTGGGAATAGAGTGGATGGTCACAGCTCTTTTATCTCTCTGTTTCTTTGTCTTTGCCTCTCTGGGGCTACACTTACATTTTCATAAAGCCTCTGTGGGCTGTCGGGGGGGCCGTTCCTCTCAATCACGCATCTCCAGGCGTCACTGTCGCTGCCCACGTGGGCGTTGAAGTCCCCCAGTAGAACAACGGAGTCCCCAGTCGGGGCCTTTT
>NW_018127921.1:4184610-4192535 GCF_001952655.1 Monopterus albus | reverse complement strand
TTCCTTGCACTGGTGCCCAATCCACTGTGCACCGGCCCCTTACGGATCCTCCTGCAGGTGGTGGGCCCACGGGAGGACATCCCCACATCACTCGTTCGGGCTAAGCCCGGCCGGGCCCCGTGAGGGGAGGCCCAGCCACCAGGCGCTCACATTCGAGCCCCAACCCCGGGCCTGGCTCCAGGGTGGGACCCCAGCTGCGCCATGCCAGACGACGTCACAGTACTTGGTTTAATGTTATTCATAAAGGGCTCTTGAACTGCTCTTGGTCTGACCCATCACCCAGGACCTGTTTGCCTTGGGAGACCCTACCAGGGACATATAGCCCCCGACAACATAGCTCCTAGGATCACTCGAGTACTCAAACCCCTCCACCACAATAAGGTGGTGGTTCAAGGAGGGGAAGCCTGAAGTAATAATCTAATAAGGTTGGCTAAGATCAGGTTTGTAGCCAAGTGGCAGTGGAGATTTAATTCTGATGCTTCCTTGCACCCAATAAGTAACTACAACTAAGAAAACACGTTTCTTCCTCTGCTTAGCCTGATTGACATTTGTGCTGATATTTTGTACAGATTGAACAAACATAAGTTAATTAGTGAGCTTTAGAGGTGCTGGTAGGTGGGTTTTGCTACCTTTGGACAGGGCCAAGCCAGCAGTTTCCATCTTTAAGTTAAGCTAAGCAGCTGCTGCACTGTGGTGCATCACACATACACCATTAACACATGCAAACATTCATGTTAACACGCGGTTAGTGCGCTTTGTTGTTTTGTTGTGAACCTCAGTGTGCATGTCTGTGGGTGGGTGGAATTCAGGTGTTTCACAGTTTCCCTGCACTCCCATGTCTTGTCATTATCATTTGTCAATATGAAATCCTTTTTTTGTGTGTGTGTGTGTTTATAAACCTGTCTTTCCGAACCAACCACTCTCACACCCAAACCACTGGCAACTGCACCCAAAGTGTTTACAGAAAAATGTATGTGCGTATTTGCATGCGTGAGGACCAGTTTGAGTTTAGTGAGGACGTTTTGGCAGGTCTTCACTTTCTAACACACTTTTAACAATCCGTTTGAGCGTTAAGACTTGGTTTTAGGGTTAAGAGTATAGTTAGGTGAAGGGTAAAGGTTAGGTGAAAGGTTGGGGTTAAGCATTTAGTGTGTGATGGTTGAGGTTAGAGCTAGTAAATGCTTTAGTCAATGAGCTGACTCACAAAGTTAACTGTACAAATACATGTGTCGTCTGTGAGAACATGACATTTAAATTAATTGTTTCCAGGGCAGTTTGTTTATTTATATTGTAAATCGGGTGCCAAGGGAGACGGCACGTTAAAGTGACTGTCCTGGATTAAAATTACATTAAGGTTTGGCATTTACACTGTGTGCACAATTATTAGGCAAGTGAGTATTTTGACCATATCATCATCAGGGTGTCCGCGGGGTTTTAAAAAGTATTAAAAAGTGATTAATCAAAATTGCCAAATTTAAGGCCATTAAAAAGTGTTTAATTTGGTTTAGAGGTTGTTTTTTTTTTTGTTTTTTTTTATAGGTATTTTTTCAGACTATGGCGTCCTATTCTGATTGAAATTCTATCTGCTAAAGTTTGCGTTAGTTCGTTTAAATGTGGTTTAAATGTTATCGGGGCACATAATCAAAGATCCTCGTCTAGTCTCAACTTTGTATGTTTGATGCTGACGTCATAGTCGGTGGTCGTTCGACATCTCAAATACTTTGCGTGCTCAGCTCAACTGGATAGCCAACTGGATAGCTTACGTTGTTGACTAGTTTGGGCATATCTTCAACGTCCAGACGACCATCGTCGTCGTCATGGGCAAATGCAAGTTTTCTGACAGCTGGGTGGAAGACCCAGCATTTAAGGACAGGCTCAGGCCTGCAGTAGGGAATAACCGGCAGGCTTATTGTTCGGTTTGTAAAAAAAAACATCAATGTCAACTGGATGGGAGCTAGTGCACTTCGGTCGCATGTGCAATCCACTAAACATAAAAATGGAATGCGCGGTAGGCGAGAGCAATTATCTCTACTCTCAACTTTCTGTGCTGCTGCACCACCACCACAAACTAGTGGGCGCCTGATGAGATGAGAGTGACCCTTGATGGGCCAGATGGATGGGCCTGTGGCTGGATCAGTAACGGGCACAGAGCTCCACTTCGAATCAGACGCCAGCAAGGTGGAGGCGAGGTACTGGTATGGGCTGGTATTAGTAAAGATGAGCTAGTTGGGCCTTTTCAGGTTGAAAATGGACTCAAAATCAACTCCCAAACCTTTAGAAGACAATTTCTTCAAGCAGTGATACAGGAAAGGTCTGCATTCTACAAGAAGACCATGATTTCTATGCAGGACAATGCTCCATCACATGCCAGTAAAGGCCTTATAGATGAAAGAATAATGACATGGCCCCCTTCCTCACCTGACCTAAACCCTATTGAGAACTTCTTAAACTGGAGATTTACAGTGAAGGAAAACAGTGCAACTCTCTGAACAGTGTCTGGGAGGCTGTGCTTGCTGCTGCACAAAAAGTTTATTGTCAAAAGATCAAGGAACTAACAGACTCCATGAATGGAAGGCTTGTGACTGTTATTGAAAAGAAGGGTGGCTATATTGGTCACGGATTTATTTAATTTTTTTAAATGTCAGAAATGTTTATTTGTAAAGACAGGAAAATGTTCGCATTTAGTTGCATAATAATTCGGCACACTAACAGTTGCCCAATAATTGTGCACACAAACATTATACTAAGAAAGCCAAAACCTCACTTTTACTTTCTTAAATATTCAGGTTTGAAATTTATTAACATTTTGGATTGACCGAGAGCACTGTAGTTGTTCAATAATAAAATTAATCCTCAGAAATACAACTTGCATAATAATTGTGCACACATGTATTTGTGATGGTTCAGGTAAGGTTAGGGTTAGACTCTGGGGAATGCCTTCACTCAAATCTGCATAAACACTGTTACCGTGACAGTGTACGTGCACAGTTGTGTGTCTACCCCTCCCATTCTCAGTTGTCAAGACACACCTGTCTTTCCTTTCTCCTTATTACTCTGTCACTCACATTGCTCTGTGTGTTTGTGTGTTTCTAGCCTAAGATGCCCTAGGTGCGGAGAAGGGAAATGTTAATGGCTTCCAAAGTAAAAGATGCTGTGGTGTGGTACCAGAAAAAGGTAAGATGCTTCAGATTTCTTGCATTTGCATGCTGGCTTGTATTTTTGTGTGTCATAAGAAAGGGGAAAAAAGAGACTCGCAAAATGTCCAGTTGTGCTTTTTTTTCTGCAGATACTCAAAAAATTCATCCTCCCTAAGAAATGTAAATAGCATGAGATCTCAAGGTAGTTATACTCATGCATTTACTCTTAAATAGCTGGACTCAGCATTGTATCTGTAGGCTTTAGGAAATGAAGTGTGAATGTAATAAGCAGCCTGTTCAAATTCTGTGAGCTTCCAGTGCCTAGTTTACAATGTGTGTTTGCACAGATATAGCTGTACGTAAGTGCATCAACATGAGAAATACCTAAAGACACGTCCTGTAGATTCTCCATCAAGCAGAATTTGCCTAATGAGTACAGACAGTAAAGAATCATCATCATGTAAATAACATTAAAAATCAAAGGCATTTGACCAAATGACAAAATAAATAAAATTAGAACTCCAACTTGACTTAATAGGTTTGTGTGGAGCCTTCTGCAGCATCTTGTTACTGCAAATAACCACTATATGGGGGGGGGGGAGTGAAAACAAATCTGCTTGAAGATTTATCAAAAAGAATTTACAGTGCAAAATGTGTCCTCTGTTGCTACTTTTACCGCTGCTGTTTAAACATTGAATGGACAAATGTGATGCTTACAGAGTGCATCTTTAGTGCAGTTAATATAGGTGCTGAATGATGAACTTTAAAACTAGAAGAGAAACCCCTGAAATGAAAGAAAACTCATCAAGTCTATCAAGATCAAAAAGTGCTTGCACATCTAAGGTGGTTATTAATTCTGTGTCTACAGTTTCTGTTAGTGCACAATATAAATTTTTGAGGCCGACATCAATATTTGAAAGATTAAAAAAAAAAACTTTAGTAATCAGATGCAGGCTCAGTCCATTTCTACATGACATAACTTATTCAAACATTTTGATAGTAGAAACAGAATATTTAGTTTCAAAATTGGTCTCATATTTGAGTTTGCAGACTCTTTTGGATACACCAGTATTTTAGCAGCTGCAGCAGCAGAGTGGGGCCGTTCGATGCAGTGCCGTGTGTGTGTTTGGTTTTGTGTGTCCTTTTCTTCCATGGTGTTCGATATCAGATCCTCTGCTGGACTCCAGAGCTGCCCCCTTGTAGCTCTCAGCTTACACACCATGTGTCTGCCTGGCTCTCTGTCCTCACAGACCTCTCCTCTGTTGTTATGACCCCGTCTATCAGCCCTTATTATTTTCCCCACAACCTGTCTCTGTGTATGTTTCTGCATTTATCTTTGAATTTCATCCATCTCTTTATCTTTTGCTTACACCTGGCAGATGTGCCTATCAGCATATGCTTCCATAGGGATTAGATGACACAAATTATGACTTATTTGAGAAGTTTGAAACTTTGATTAAAGGTCTACGGTGTGTATGAGCCAAACAATAATTATCAATCAAAAACAGCAGATTTTTCCCTGCTTTGTTTCTTTATTTTTAAATTTAATGGCAGGTAACATGAAAATGCAGCCTTTTGAATAATGACTAAGATTAGTCGAGGAAACCTAACATAGAAAGTTGAGGTTTTCTTTAAATAAATATTAAGCTTGGTAGCTCTCTCAGGGAATACAGTAGGTGTGTGTTGTGTGTCAACTGAGCTTGTCTGGGCAGAGGCACCCCGCTGACGTGAGCTGCTAAGTCATGAATGAATAGCACCCTTTTTAGCAATAGGTAAGGAGCAGATCACACCTGCCCAATAACCCTTAGGGCTTTTTAAAACTCTGACGAGTCTTAGGTGAGCTGTTTCTTCTGACTACCTAAATGTAAATTATATGACACAGATGCTCCTTTCTTTGTCATAAGAGGGATTTCTTGTTTTAACAGTCTGAGTCACCAGTACTGGAAGACTGTATTTATCTCCATCAATTCAACTGTCTCTGTTGGTCCAGAGATCTAGGAACCTAGCCAGTAATAAAAAAATGCTCTGTAGTTTGACAAATGCAAATAACTTGAAATCCTACCAAATCAATAAACACTGCCCTCAACAGAGTATTTAAGGGTAAATATTGTAACTGAGTCTCTGACAACCCTCACATGGTCAAAAAATAACTTATTGAGTCTCAGCTTGTAAGAATGGTGGTGTATTTGTGTACTTTTCAGGGAACTGTATAGTGGAGACATTTCTGCACAGAATCCAGACACTCAAAAAAAATGACTGAGGGTAAATCAAAACAGAGAGCGATTATGGACACAGTATCTGTTATTTTTGTGTGGAAGCCACCTTTTTTCTTTCACCACAGTGTCACAGTGAAGACCAATGCAGATGTGTAGTCTACATTTGCTATGGCACCAGACAGATTGCTCTTTTTTTTCAGGCCTGATATGTTGTGTTTTCTGTTACCAAGTAGGAAACTAGCTGCCAGCTTGGTGAGGAGATTATTTGGCTTTATTGTAAGAATTTTGTCATTAACTGAAACCTGCAATATCTGTCATGTTGGTGATGTACTCGGCCTTAAAAGTTAGACTGTGATACATTGGCTTATGGTTTATTTGTGTGGTGGGATTCAGGCCTATTTTGAGACAAATGGAACAGTTCATGCCCTTGTTATATGGGTGAGATTTATGAGTGTTAGTGGCCTTTCAACATTAATAAGTCTCTGTGAAGATTACAGTCAGCTGTAAAGTGGTGGTTGCTGCACTGAGGATACAGCTATATTTAAAGTTGAGAAGACAACACATGCATTATATATATTCCTTTATTAGTATCATTATTGTTGTATGCCAAGTTTGTATAAGGGTTCAGCTATAGGACACACACACAGAGTGGTGCAGTTGCCAGCTTTGTGTGTATTTTCCTTCCCATCCAGGCATGTGAAAGCACTCATGCAAACACAAATTACCACACAAAGAAACACACTATGTTTTCTCCTCTCGTATTGCTGTCAGTTTTTCTCCTGGATAAAATCATTATTCTGAATAATAATATCAGCTTTCCAGAAAAATCAGGGTGAAAGTTGATTTGCATTCATTTGCTCTAGTTCTCCAGTTACTATAAATTGTAATATTAGAGCTGGAATGATGAGTATAGTTAGTTGAAAATGTATCTGCAACTTCTGATTGTCACTTTTCAAGCAAAAATACCACAGCTTCTCATTCCACGTTCTCAAATATGTTCACTTTGTTTTATTTGATAGGAAACAAAATATGTTTTGTACAAACCACTAAATTGAGTATTAAAGAACATAATAGTAAATTCATTGGCATCTACAGTACTTCTTACTTTCCTCAAGTGGTGTAGGTCGAAGCTATGGTGTCAGATTAAGCTGAGTAGAATAATTTGTTGTGATTCCTGACAGCATGATGAACATCTGAATTAGCTGAGTTTACAATTAGTATTAGTCTGATGCATTGGAATTAAAAAAAAAAAAAAAAAAAAGCTGAAGTCAATTAATTAGTCAAACAAGTCAAACTATTAGACAAGTAAATTAATGAATTAGTGAATTAACAGAAAATGTATTTATTTATTGGCTATGTTTTATTTGAGTGCTAAACATTCATTAGTTCTTTTTATTACTTTGTCTTGAGCAGTACTAAAAATCTAAAAACTTTCACATTTTCAAATGCTCACTGTTTTCTGACATTGTATAGACTAAACAGTTAATTAATTGAGAAAAGTGGCAAATTATTTGATAATGGAGTTAACTAGCAGAGGAACATCTCTCCACATCTCTTTGGTCTCATGTCCTAGGTGCTGAATGGTGCTTTTCAGAACTCTCCCTCTCTCTCTATCTATCTATCTCTCTATCTCTCACTCACTCACTCACTCACTCTCACACACACCTGTCTGAGCTGAAAATAGACCTTACACAAACTCTACAGCAACACCATAGTCCCATGAAAACCTAGCCAAATGTCAGTCTGCACACCACAACCAGCTGTATCACCCATGGTTGTTTTACACTATGTTTTCCTCTTATTTATTGTGTGGATGCTGTGAAGCATCCACACAATATTATCCTGTTCTTTATTATTATTATTATTATTATTCTGATTTCTTCTGTCTGTTTTTCGGCACTTAATTTCTTCAGCATACTTTCAGCTACAACAGCCATGAAGTTATCAAAATGTTCAACTCTTTAAGGACATTCCTACTTGTATTTTTATTGTTTGCAACATTTATACCTTTTAAACTATTTAGCTTTTTTTCAGCAGATTTTGCCCCATTCAAATGAATGGGGGAAATTCTACTTCGCCATAATTTCAGATATCTAAATGTTCAGCTCTTCAAGGACATTCGTGCTTCTATTCACAATTTTTCTAAACTTCATACTTTCGAAATATTTACCTTTATTTTGAAAGTTTTGCCCAATTCAAATGAATGGGAAAAGACTACTTCAGCATACTTTCAGCTATTTCAGGTATCAAAATGTTCAGCTCTTCAAGGACATTCATGCTTCTCTTCAGAATTTTTCTAAATCTCATCTTCTTTTTTTTCATTCGGCTGTTCCCATTAGGGTTCGCCAGAGCGAATCATCTGTTTCCACCTAACTTTATCCTCGGCATCTGCTATTCTCACCCCAGTTAACTTCATGTCCTTTATTAGCACATCCATATATCTCCTCCTTGGCCTTCCTCTTGACCTGCCTGGCAGCTCCATCTCCAACATCCTTCTACCAATATAACCACTATCCCTCCTCTGCACATGTCCAAACCATCTCAATCTGGCCTCTCTGACCTTGTCCCCAAA
>NW_018127921.1:4167122-4182416 GCF_001952655.1 Monopterus albus | reverse complement strand
TCTTCTTCCTGACCACCAGAGTCATCCTACACACCACCATCTGATGCTGTCTGGCTACACTTTCTCCTACCACCACTTTGCAGTCACTAATCTCTCTCAGATTGCCTCGTCTACATAGAATGTAGTCTACCTGCGTACTCCTACCTCCACTCTTATATGTAACTCTATGTTCCTCCCTCTTCTGGAAATAGGTGTTAACTACAGCCATTTCCATCCTCTTAGCAAAGTCCACCACCATCTGTCCTTCTAGGTTCCTTCCCTTAACACCAAACCTGCCCATCACCTCCTCATCACCTTTGTTCCCCTCACCAACGTGCCCGTTGAACTCACACCCTACTTGTGGAGCATAATCACTGACTACATTCAACATTACCCCTTCAATTTCCAACTTCAAACTGATCACCCTGTCTGACACTCTTTTCACCTCTAAAACATTCCTCACGAGCTCCTCCTTCAGGATCACTCCTACCCCATT
Source organism: Monopterus albus (assembly GCF_001952655.1). NCBI lineage: Eukaryota > Metazoa > Chordata > Actinopteri > Synbranchiformes > Synbranchidae > Monopterus > Monopterus albus. Next base: position 4,181,941 of record NW_018127921.1, on the reverse strand, counting down.
TCTCTTCCTGTCCACACCATAATAAAACAGTTTGTATCCCCCTCCAATGCTATGCGCTTTGCTACCCTTCCACCTGGTCTCCTGCACACACAGTATATCTATCTTCCTTCTCTCCATCATGTCCACCAGCTCTCTACCTTTCCCTGTCATTATCCCAATATCATTTTAACTATTCAGCTTTATTTTGAAAATCTTGCTCCATTCAAATGAATGGGAAAATTCTGTTTCAGTATAATTTCAGCTATCAAAATGTTCAGCTTTTCAAGGACATTTGTGCTTCTGTTAACAGTTTTTCAAAACATCACACTTTTAAAATATTTAGCTTTATTCTGAAAAGTTTGCCCCTTTCAAATGAATGGGGAAATTCTACTTAAGCATACTTTCAGGTATTTTATGTATCAAAATGTTCAAGTCTCCCAGGACATTCATTCTTCGACTCAGAATTTTGTATACACTTCACACTTCTGAAATATTTAGCTTTATTTTGAAAATTACCCCCCATTCAAATTAATGGAAAAATTGTACTCCAGCATACTTTCAGGTAAATATGCTTTCAGGTGTCAAAATGTTCAGCATTTTATTAATAAGTTCCACATACCTTCAGCTAGAAAAGCCATTCAGGTATCAAAATGTTCAGCTCTTCAAGGCCATTCCTACTTTATTGCATTTCATCCTTCAGATTATTCAGCTGTTTTAGCAATTGATTTCAGACATTTTCAAGACGATCTGTCAGCTTATCAGCATCCACACGCATTTACGACAGGAAATGCATTTCTCTAGTTATTTTTGCACTCACTCATTAGGTCACAGAGTCTTTTTGGGTTGTTGTGGTCGCTCACACCGTTACGTCTCTATGTTGTTTTGTTATAGAAGGCAAATATTTATTTAATGATGCAGTTTTTGATTGAAATGTTTCATGTAAAAGGAAATGATGGATGATTGTTACTGTAATTAGAGATTAGTATGAACTAAAACCAACTGAAAATTGGTGAAAAGGATTTGTTAATAACTGACCACTCACAGGTTTGGTAATACTTTCCTGAGATATCTTTTTTACCATCATGTTTGATATCACCAAATGGAATATCTTTGGATTGTTGAATGTTGGTCAGACAAAATGGTTAACGGAATAAATAAAATTATTAGTCCAAAAAAGAGAGAGAGAGAAACTGATGTATAATGAAAATAATTACTTGAATTTGAATTCACCAGTGAGTTTCCAAGAGTTTCAGACCGAAACCTTTTGTTTATTCGTCCTTAACTCCGAATTGTTTTCATTTGCTGCACACAGTCTGACCACTCTTAGACAGATACATAAGTGATGACCACAAACAGGTGAGGGATTTTTGATCAAAGCCAGTCTCACAGTGGGAGAACTTGTGTTCCCAAACAAAAAGGAAGCAGGAAAACACATAGTTTACAGTGTGATGAAACAAAAGAGTTTTAGGAGCTTATTCAACATAATCTGTTGATTACTTGCATTCTTTTGTTTGTAAAATGCCAGAAAATTGTTTTAGTCATTGCATGTTTTAGTCTAACCAACAGCCCCAAACTCAAATATTTTCAGGTTTTGATGTTAGAAAACAGAAAAGCAATAGCACAGGGTCAGTTTTTTGCATTTTGGATTTTTTTTTTTGTTGATTAACTGATGAACTAACAAATAATTTAAGCACTAAAATATGCTATTTATTAAACCTACATTAATAGATTGTTTGCCACTGGGGGGCAGCAGAAACATGACACACATTGAAAAATGTTACCATGCTGCTGCTTATTTACAGTTGCAGCAAACAACTTAGCATTTATTTGGATTTGTGGTTCTGTTGACCTGATGCATGTACAGTAAATTCATTAATCACTTACTTTTAGCTTTGTGCTCTCTCTGCCAGCTCCTTGGGGAAATATCTGGGTCTGTGGCTGCAAATAGTGTCTTTGACTGGATGTTGTATGGTGCAGGGCGGGTTGTCTGGTTTTCAGAGCTTTCTGGTCAAAGAACAGCTGCATCTGTGGGTGGAAAAAACAACTAAATATATACAGTATGGGAGTCGGTGTAAGGTTAACTTGCATCTTTTCTATAGCAACTGAAGTAAATGAAGCCTCATTTGTATACAGTTTTTTGCAGGTGTCCCAACTTTTGTTGTTTACTTACAACAACAGATTCTCAAAGGCAGGTGTGAAGCATTATTTGGAAAAAACAATTAACAAATGAAGTCTGACCTTTTCAGGGTGTCATCCTAGACCATGACAATGAGCAAAATAACACCTCCAGGTTGTGTAGAAGAAAAGAACAAGGCCATAGGCTTCAAATGTTGGAATAACCAGACTTTCCAGATGAGGAGTGAAAGTAAAGCAAGCTACAAGTGCAACATATGTGTGGGGACATCTGCAACAGTGCTTTCTATCCAAATGGTATTTGATTTCAGTTGGAGAAAGAATGCTACAAATGTGTTCCACTGTTTATGATGCCAGAAACAACTGAAAAAGTCGAGGTGTTCTAAAACTTTTAAGCAACACTGTACATACTGTACAGTTGATCCATTGTTAATATAAAAATAGTGATTGGAGTAGCTTAAGTGTCTGTAATCAGGGCTGAGTCTGTAAACTGTGTGTACTGGAAAAAGAAACATGCTCCTCCTGTATCTCATACTTGGATCCCTTTTAGCTTGGTGCCACAGCTAGTCGATACTGACTGAAATGGTGAGAGTGAACAGTGATAAATGATGTCCAGCAGGTATGTGCGTTAATGTGTTAAACCTCAGGAACATCTGTCTGCTGCAGACGCACTTAAACCGCTCCGCCACCCGTATGTAAACCAGCATCTGTCCATTCACTGCTGCAGAGGCAGTTGTAGTATAACACTGTTGCTTTGCCAACATGATCCCTGTGTGTGTGTGTGTGTGTGTGTGTGTGTGTGTGTGTGTGTGTGTGTGTGTGTGTGTGTGTGTGTGTCTCGCTTGCTCTCTTTCTGGATCATCCCTCCATCCGTCGTCATGGTGACCTCAGCACTGGCGCTGTGGCACACTTGGCCTCATCATCTTCCCTTCTGGTTGACTCACGGCACTTGATTTGCTTGTCAAATCCCTGATATCTGCCCCCCAACCTCCTCCCTTTTCCTTCAGTGTAATCAGTCACCACGAATATTTACTTTAACCCCTGACAGCTACTAAGGAGATCTTTAATTTTTAGTTTTTATCATTTGCAGACAGGATAAGGATATTAAATTGAGAGGCAAGTAAACAGAGGAAGTGTTTTGTTATCCAAGAACTAATTGATTTTGACAGGAGGAGATGAGGTAAACAGATCATTTAAGAACTTTTACAGTGCTGTTACCTCATTAATCCATGATATGTGTGTGTGTGTGTGTGTGTGTGTGTGTGTGTGATTGAGTGAGGGAGTGTCTTTCCATCCCCATCTTCCTCCTTATCTACACCCTCTCCATCCATTATCTCTGTGCGCCACAGTCTGGTCTGGTTTGCCCTCTGACTGTCCTCCAACATGTCAACATCCTCTCCAGGCTGTGTGTGTACATCTTTGTATATTTGCATGGACTTTTTATTTTGATACCATTGTTGTGAGGATGTTTTGGCTGATCCACACACCTTCTAAAGGTTGTTTTAGGGTGTTTTTTTTTTTTTTTTGACAGGGTAATGTGAAAAATGAAAAACCACAAAGTCAGAGGGCTCTAGACTAAACACATTAGTACACTGAATCAGTTTGTGCAAAGCATGTTTTGAGTAGTTGTCAGAAAGCTTGGGATGCTTTGTTTGGCTGAGATTAACTTGGATTTGCCCTTGAAAAAAGTCATTGTCTGTCTTGTAGTGTACCATGACCCAACCATTTATATGCCTTACAATAAAGGTTAAAAGCAGAGCAGGGCAATCCATCACTGGATCAGGTTTGCACATGATGTGTGATGAGCACAAAATGGCGCACTCCTGACCCACCACTCATGCTGGTATGTAGCGATTGACACTGAGCACAAACACACCGGACATTTTCCTCTGAGATGATCAGTTTTTCTTAAACTATCCACCAGTCTGGGTTTATTATATACAGATACAGTGTGTTGTAGATAATCACAGACATTTAGAAACAAAAACACGGAGTCTGAGATAAACCATAAATAGGATTAAGAGAGGAAGAGGAGAAAAAGGAGATCTAGAAATCTTTTAACCTACATTGTAGACTGTTAGTGCTAGGAACTGAGAATAGAGACTCTTTCCTCTCTTACTGTTTATCTTGAATGAATATGTATTAAAGATGCAGAGTTTCCACTAGTGAGCTCGCAGGGTGACCCAGACTTGATGCCTAGCTGCTCCACCTCTGTCCACCTCAGTGTCTCAGCTGCTGTCTGCTCCTTGTGTCGCACGCACTCATTTTCACTCGTATATGCAAGTGAAATGTTTGCACCATAGAGCCCTGCCAACATCCTCTTTTCTCCTCCACTTCATTGTTAGTTGTTATGCAGAATAAACAGGAGAAATAAGAAACTGGCAACCGTGACAGGATGAAATCAACACAGTGTGACCTTGGAGTGTGTTTGTTTTGTGTTCGCAGATCAAATGCCTGGACACGGGGCAAATACATCTTTTCTCACAGTAGCTAACATCTTCTGTTTTTCTTCTTGCAACATCTCTGTTGTGCTCTGCTGCATATTGTGTGTTTATTTAATACAGATCTCCTGTTACATAGATTAACCTTCCCACTGGCCTTGTGCCCACATTTACACAAACCTGTCTCTTCCAGACACACACTCTGCAGGTTTATCGATCCCACTGTAGCACACTGCATGCATTTTCGCACAGTAACGGAGCCCCTCCCCTGTGAGTGTGATATTGATAAATACGGACTTCAGGACAAGTTCATATGGTCAGACAGGACAGAGATGGAAGGAAAAGGAAAACGGACCGTTTGAGATTAAGTAATGGAGTAGTAATGGATAGAGATGGTGAAAGAAGACGTACTATAGATACAGTGTACTGTGTTATATTGAGGTTTTATCTACTTGCATTAGCATCCTCATGCCCACACAGCCATGCTGTGCAGCCAAACATTGTTTTAATGCACTTATTTTGCATTTTAGTGGAAATCTCAAAGTGTTGAGAGACACCAGATGTGACCATAATAATAATAATATGTATATAGCCATATGAAAGTTATTTTATGGGAACTTGAGCTTTGTTGTGTGCTCAGTGTGTTATTCTTCCTCTTGTAAACACCATCAACACAGGGTGTATAGTTGTACTTACTGGAGCTCCTCTGTCCATATTTCATCATTAATCCTTGATGTTTTGTATTTTTCCAGATTGGCGCCTATGACCAACAGATATGGGAGAAGTCAGTGGAACAGCGAGAAATAAAGGTATGTGAAGTTTACTATTTGTTTGCCCCACACCTCCATGTTTCTGTTGTTACACTTTGCTTTCTTTCTGTGGTGTTACTCAAGTCTCTTTCTTTGACTTTTACTCCTCCACCTTTCTCTTTCTTTTTCCTTTTTTGTTGTCTCTCACCATGCGTTCTTTTCCAGCATTTTCCTGTTTTAACTCTTTCCTCTCTACTCTCCTGGCTCGGTGTCTGTCCCCTGCCCATCTCTCCTCTCTGTCTCCATCCCTTCTTTTCCTCCTCATCCTTTCTACAGTTTATTTCTCTGGTGAGTATTCAGCGTGCAGGACGTCCCCTCCCGGTGTCTCACAGTGCACGTCTGCTCACTCACGCTGTAGACGACTAGACTGTGACTGGTTGTTTTGATCCCTTAGTTGAGTTGTGGTGTGTTTATTAACCCCACTCTGCATTCACACTGTAGCTGTGCTGCTTTGTGATTGAGAAAACTTCTTCTTGCTGCCAAAATTAAACTGCAGTTGGGAATTCCTCCCTGTCAAGTGAGTGAACCAGGAAGCTCTGCTGTTTCTGTGGCACGAGCCATGTGATCAGGGTGGCACCAGGCAGTGTGAAATGTTAGTCTTTCTGTGATTGGCCAGTCCTGTGTGTTCCTCTGGGAGGAGACATTACAAATTTAGGAAGTTCAGCACATTCTTAGTCTCTGCCAGTTGACATGAGTTCACACATGTCCTTCCTCTCATTCAGCTGGAAATCAAAAGCCTTTGTTTTTTGTCAGCTGTGAGTTTCTTTGTGATGTAGAAAATCACTTGCTGTCACTGCATTATTATTAATGTGTGTGGGGGGGGGCTAATATTTCACACTGTGTAGTGATAACAGTTCGAATCAAAAAGTAGTAAGTGGTAGGAAGTGGAGAGAGGGGCTGCTGTGGCAGCAGGAAAAACAAGCGTCTCTGTGCATCACTTTGAAGTTTGGGCGTTGGTTGCACCTGTGTGACTGCATGCCGTGCAGTGAACTCATCATAGTCCCTTCCTTCTCAGATTTTATGAGATTGTCTTACATCTAAGGTTCCTAAAGTGTAGTTTGAGGTCATGATGAGGTTTCTTGTTTTTAGGACAGGATTATGTTTCGCTTTATAGTGAATTATTTAAGTTAATCATGGTGACAAAATAGATTAAAATGGTATATTTTGCATTGGCTTAGTGTCCGAGCTCTACGTTTGCCTCCCTCTTTCTATGTACTGTGCCTCTTGTCCTGTAAACAGAGAAGTGAGAGAGACCTAACAGTCCATCTGGTAATTGGTCTCCCAGAGTATACAGCTGTAGCAGATGTACAGAGTTTATCTTGTCATGTTATAGATAGAGAAATATGTTCCCCAGACTTGGCTGTATATGCAGAAAGATATGGTAGGTGTTACTAAATGCATATACCGTTAAATAGACTACAGCCAGTAGCCGTTGGAGTCTGAATGCACGGTGTGGCTCCTCAAACACTGAATGTGTGTGGGTTTATGAAGGCATCAAATGCACGTGTTCCTGTAGACCTGTGAAAATTCAAGGAAATTGCTCATTTCTTTTGTGGCCTGGTATCAGCCATTGACTCTGTTTCTCTGTCTCCTCCCGCAGGGCTTGAGGAACAAGCCGAAGAAGACAGGACATGTCAAACCAGACCTCATAGATGTGGACTTGGTTAGAGGTGAGAAAAAGCTGAAGTCATCAGACACACACATTGTCTGCTCAGTAGCGACATAAAACACACATGAACCTAGGATGCCAGCATTGCTGTGACAACCTCCTGCCACTGTAAAGTCTCACCTTTTCTGTCTTCATCTCTCTGCATCGCGCTTATGTTCACCACACTCTGGATTATCAAATCTGTCAAAGTTATCCTCATTGTTTAATTGCACAGGAAGACAGTTGAGAAATAAATGCAAAAAGAAGGCAGATAAAGAAGATCTGCAGAGATAAAAACACAGAAGGGAGAAAGAGGAGTCCCAGGAGGAAGAAAGAGAAGATATACAAGGCTCTCATGTGACTCCAGAATGTATCATGAGAAGTTTCTTTTTTTTTTTTTTTTTTTGCTAACTGCAGAGTCATTAGCCTTAATTACTTCTCATTAAACTAAGTGTGTGTATTCATTCACTTTCTCCCCAGGATCAGCATTTGCCAAGGCCAAACCAGAGAGTCCGTGGACATCACTGACCAGGAAGGGCATCGTCAGAGTTGTCTTCTTCCCCTTCTTTTATCGATGGTGGATCCAGGTCACCTCCAGAGCCATCTTCCTCCTACTGTTGGTTCTCTATCTGCTGCAAGGTAGGTGTTTGAGACGTGTCACAGGGCTGCCAAAGGACGTTGCCTGCCTTGGAATCCATTTGGCTTCTGTCGTTGTTTCATTTTATATCCAATTTTCCTAGTTTTAATAGTGTTAATGAGGTTCAACAATCTTAAGACGTGTTACATCATCAGTTTAACATTCAGGCATTCATTTAGTGTCTAGAATTGAATGTTTAAAGTGGATGTTTAAAGTTCCTCAGCAGCTGTTACTGTGCATCTAATCTTGTGTTTCTTAAAATACACACTCATAGTCCACTATGTCTTGTGAGCATGGAGCGCTCCCAGGCTACACCCACAAGGCCGCACACACTCGTTGCACCAACACTTCAAAGACTGAACAGTGTTTTCCACCCCGTTCATCGTGTTGGCCCTTTCAGCACTGAAAAAAACAGGCTGTTATTTTTCATCTTTCTTTTCAACCTTCTGCCCTTCCTGTTCACTTCCTTCACACAACACAAAAACACTCACACACAACTTCTCTGTGATTTAATACTGCAGTGGAGTTAACCTAGTTATAAACAAGTAATTTTTGACCATTAGAGGGAAGGCATACAAAACAAACATCTGAGTTATTGTAACCATTTTAGTTTGTTGTGACTAACATGATAACAATACAACCATCCCATAAGATGCATGTTTCAGGTAGCCAGATTTTTTTTATTTTATTTTTTTCCTCACGGGCACCGTCTTAATCCAAGCTGGATTTTCTTCAGGTCAAACCAGTGGTGACTGTGGCCTCACAAAGACTGGGCTAGGGTTGAAATGTTGAACACAGTTGTGGTTTGGAGTCCTTGCGTTCCACTCGCTCATTGCTGTTTCATGCTGGGGAAGTAATGTACAGTTGGCTTGTGTCAGTGTAAGCGCAGGCTGATGAGAGCAGTGAGACTAAATCATGAAGTAACTGTCCAAACTATAAAACCAGAACCATGAGATACAGAGACATAAAGGCTGTGCAGAGCTGCAGAGTGTGGTGAGAGTTACCTCAGTGCAGGTTTAAGCAGCAACCATTATGATGTTGATCAGTTTCTTTGTTTATGATGTTGTAATGAATGCCATTTTTCAGTTCTTCTCTCTCTTTCTCACAGTGGCAGCAGCGGTCCTGTATATGACCATCCCTCAGCCTCATGGGATACCAGCCACCGACGTGTTCGGAGCCATCTGGCTCATGTTACTGCTGGGCACCGTCCATTGCCAGATCGTCTCCACCAGAACACCAAAACCTGCCTCCAGCAGTGGGGGAAAGAGACGCAGGTAAGGAGGGGGGAAGAGACAGTGGAAACTGTTGAGGCAAAGTAGTGCTGAACAAGTAAAGGAATGGCAGAAGAGTTGGGGTTAGGGAAGCATAACGGAGGATTAGATGGAAACAGGTGACACAAGCAGGAAAGTCACACTGCACCCAGAAAGTCTGCCTGGAAAAATGGGGGACGGGAAAAGATGAAGACCTATAACAAGCATGAGATAGAAATTGTGAACCAAATGAATTTCATTTGTTGCTGGGTCGTTGCTATTTGCTTTTGCCAAATTCTCTATCAGCTTCTTCTACAAAACATCTAACTCAGTCTTAGCACTGGCACGTTTGTCATGGAGAGATGTTTTCTGCTGTACACAGACTTTATTATAATTTTAATTAAATTTTTCTAAATGTTATTTGCTTTGTAATTGTCATTTAAGATCAGTTTTTTATAACCCAACACTTGAAACAAGTATTTGTATTGTAATACCCCAGTTCTTTTATTGGACAGATCAGAGTAAGGAAGGAGTCCATCTTTCTTGATTTTAGTGCTGGTTTATTTAAAAAGATATATAAATAAAGATTACAGAACACAGTCCGGGTGGCTCCCTCCTTCAGACAAGCTGCTGGAGAAGAGAAGCTCTCTGGAACACAGAGCCTAATACATTTATATGATTTCTTGAGCTAACCCCCTTACGCAAACAGATATAGAATCATCACGAGTGGAGACAGTCCGACATTTCCTTCTCTTATCTTATGCTCCACATGCGTCAAGCATTACTCAGAACAAATGAAGAACTCCATGTGTGTGTACAGTATGTTGTTACATGGTTTGTAACTAAAACAATCATTCAGACATAAATCTAACACCAGATTAATAAAGGAAAACAACTGATGTCAAGATACACTTTTCAGATTTAACCTTGAAGCAAAGCACAAAAGAGCAGACTTTGAATCTTACTAACTACATTAAAGTCATCCGCAAACATCATTAAAGTCTATAATTATCTGACTGAATTATTAATTTCTAACAGTATTATACCTCGATTAGATAAATTACCACTAAATGCGCAGAGATTTGAGCTTTTGCATCCCTAAAATCGACTTTGTTACAAATTTAAAAAGTTGTTTGACTGTTAATTGTAAAATCTTAGTGAAATCTCTCCCTGATAAATGTTTGAAGAGAAGTGGGATCACTGTGTGTGAAAGCAGAGTAGTTTGCTTTAGTTGGTGTGTTTTGTAGTGTTGGGTTTTGCGGTTTATTTTCTCTTTGTTTGAAGCTTGTGAGTGTGTGGCTGTTGTTTCCCCGTTCAAAGTGATATAAACAATTTTCAGACTCTTGGGAAGAAAATTGGACCATGCCACAGTTTTGGAAAGGCTTTTGGGAGGTTATGAATTCCACGGTGTTTGCTTTTCACTGAATCAACCTTTCTTTCCCTTTTAAGGATGGAGGGAAAATCATGAAAAGGCAACTATTTAATACAAATTTAATTCTCTTCTCTCTCTTCAGCTCATGCAACTCTTGTCATTTCATGTGATGACCACAGAGAGAGGTCCATCACAGGACACTCATCGTACATTGCTAACCCATTTGTCTCTTTCACTTTAAATAATAATTGGTCACCTACTTACATGCCTTCAGGTCACAGACCTTGTGACATTAGCATCCAGATCTTAACATCATTGCATTTAGATGTACTGATTAAATAACTGGTGATAGTTCAGAGAAATCCATCCTTGAGCACCCTGATTCATCCTTTCTTTAGTTCTGACCTACACCTCTGCTCTGTGTCCTTTATATTAATAACCAAATAACCAGGTCTATAAGAAGCAATTCTACAAAATGTTACTTTCATGGTAATATCCTGCACAAGAAGACACTGAGCTAAAATGCCTCACTTTGATTCATGCACTTTACTCCTTTCTTCATATTAAATGTTTTGTAAGTCAATAATATAAATTCAAGATGATTATATGTGAAAACATCTTTGTTATCTGCGGCCAGGTCCTTGGTGGACACAGTGCTGGAGTTTCAAGTTGCGCTCTAAGTGTCTCTCCACCCTCTATTCTTTCCAAACTGAAGGAAGTTGAGGAAGGCATATCAGATGGAGGTGCATAGGGAAGGCGACGGTTCTAGCACTACCGATAACACACAGGACGGGGTGCCACACTCCCACTCCGCCAGCACCACATACAGCCTGGGCGCTTTCTTCCAAGATTTCTGGCATGATATCTGTAAAACTGGGTGTGTATTTTGGCTTCTCATCTTGCTTAAAAAGTGTACAGAGACAGGGCTGGGTTTCAGGTCAAGTGGATTAGCTTTGGTCAATTCTAAATTTGACTTTTCTCCAAAAATTAAATGGTCTAGTATGATTAATACACAAGGTACCTGTGTAAACAGTAAACACTTTGCATGATAAACCTAAATGTTGAACTGATAAATCAAGATTATTTCAAAGTCACAAACTGAATCCTGGCCATGTCTCAAACCTAATCTGGGCTTCTGTAGCTGCAACGTTACCTCCTTTCCTATCACACACTAAACATTTAGCCTCCTGGAAGAGGATGGAGAAAATATTTTGTCCATTAGTAAATTTGTAACTGCTACACCTTTTATGAGAGGAGGAGAAGGATTTTTGCAGCTAAATGACTTGCTGATCAAGCTACTTTCAAAAGGAGCATGAGGCATGGTTCTTTACTGGAAAAAATTCAGTGTTGAAAAATCATTTTACCCTAGTAAAAGTGTATAATCTGGATTTTGTTTTAACTCTCTGCCTCTGCCCATGCTTCTGCTTGGAGCAGCTTTCAGCAGACTGCAACAGCGTGGAACATTTCTGGCCATCAGTAACTCTCTGATGTGATGACTTTGTCCATTGATTATTTGTCACGTGCACTTCGGACACTCTCATCTGTCAATAAATATTTCTCAGTGATCCATTTATTAATTCACTAGTTCATTAATTAATTTACCCACTGGTTAGCCTTTTTAAACTTTTAAAATTCTTGTGAGGAAGATGTTTTGCTAACTTTTCATGAATAAAATCAGACTGCAGCCTAAATTCCAGTTTAAAGTTTTTCTCACCTACGGTTCTCCAGTAGCTTATATCTCGTGCAGCATTTTTCGAGAGATGTTGTTCAGATCTAATATGGATGTGTTTATTAAGGGTAAATGACTTTGAGCAGCCTGGTTGGGATGGGGTATAAGAGACATTGATTTTTTTTTTTTTTTTTTTTTAATGAATGTTACAAAGTGTTGTGTTTAACACATCCTGTTAGTGTGACTTATCTCACTGCATGCTGACTTCTGAGAGCTCACTTCCCTGCTGCCTCTTTTTCGATTGGTTTCTCCTGCTCTCCCCTCCTTTCCTTTACTTCCTCCTAAAGATCAAAGAAGTCCAAGCTTTCCATTGACAAGTCTACAGAGACTGATAATGGATATGTGTCATTGGATGGCCGGGTAACAAATCGCAGCAGTGAGGAGGGGCTTCAGCTCCACGAGCAGCGTCGTGATTCACTGAACCGAGCTGATGAGGTCTGCTGGAGCTCGCAGGTCCCGCCCACACATGGTCACACATCCCGCAGCACAGGACTGATGCTGGCCAGTGGCAGTAAGGTGAGCCACAAATGTTTATTATTGGTTTATCTCTGGTTCACAGTTTAAGCATTTATTTAAAATCAAATAAGTTGCGCACTCCAGGATTGGCCAAAATGTCTGCTTTGTATCCTCTAGGAGCCAGCGTCAGATGAGGCATCCAGTGAGGAGGACCCTGAAGCATCCTATAGCACCCTCCGCAGGGGAGTTGAAAGAATGAACAGTGACTGTACATTGCGAAACCGCAAGAACACACAGCACTACAAGAAACACTATGTTGTGGAGGTAAACGCACAAGGCGACATGTCAACTTTTGAGAGCTGTTTATTTATAACAGAAAAGAATATGTGCAACAACCCTCTGCCCATCTTCTGTCAGGATGTCCCCAAGTCTGGCACCAGCTGCAGCTCCAGGTGTTCCAGTCTGAGGACACAGGACTCAGAGAGCACTCGCCACGAGTCAGAGACAGAGGACCTGATGTGGGAAGACTTCCTGCACTGTGCCGAGTGCAGATCGTCCTGTACCTCAGAGACAGGTCAGAAGAAAATAGCACAGAACCAAATGTAATCAGCAAAAAATGATTTAAGAGGGTTTTGTTTAAATGCCTTTTGTGACCCTGACGTACCTGCCGAACCTGCCGAACTCATTGTGAAGTGGCGTCCCTGGTCACATAACTGGTTTATTTATGCTGATGATGTGCAGATTTACCGTTAATGCAGAGTGATGTCAATGCACTAGCCCCCTTGCACAGGTGTTTGCATGATATTAAACAGTGGCTTGCACAGAACTTCCTTCATTTGAATGAGGGGAGGACTGAATACCCTGCTTTTAGCCCAGACTCTACTCACATTGTACCCAGCCTAGGAGCTTCAGCCCCTGTATTCACTCAAATTGCGGCCTCAAATTTCACAAGCAGATTAGCTCTCTGGTCAAAATAAGATAATAAGTTTCTCTCAACTGAGGCTCTATGCAAAGCCTTTTTATCTCAACTCGACCTAGAAAAAGCCATTCATGCTTTAATTAGCTTGCGACTTGACTACTGTTACACCCTCTACACTGGAATTGGTCAGTCTCTCCTTCATAGTTTCCAACTAGTACAGAACGCAGCTGCTCACCTACTGTCAAATCTTCCAAAGTATGCTCCAAAGTATCAACCCCTGTACTTCAGTCTCTTTACTGGCTTATGGTACAGTTTAGAATTGATTTTAAGGTTCTATTGTTCATGTTCAAGGCCATTAATTGTCTTGCTCCAACCTATTTGACTGATCTTTAAACTATTTATACACCAGTCAGAGTGTTGCGCTCCATTGAGCATTTGTCTCTGGTTGTCCCGCAGGCAAGGTACAAAAAGAGGGGTGATCATTATTTTGCCGTATATGCCTCCAAGCTCTGGAATACCCTGCCTCCTTAGCTTCAGTCTATAACTGAGTTAATGGTTTTTAAGTCTAAATTAAAAGCATACTTATTCAGACTGGCTTTCAGCATTTAATTTATAGCAGTGGAGCTATACAGGTGCCTACAGGTGCTTTCTGATTTTATATTCTGTAATATTATTCTGTTTGTACTTTGACACATTTTTATTGTACAGGAGTTTTATAGTTGCTTACAGACCTTGTTTTAAATTTGTGTAATTTTAACTTTTTATTATTAAGGTTATTTTAACTTTTTCTTAGTTTGTGTCTTAACATGTTCTGGTTTTATTTTTATATGTTATGTTGTGAAGCACTTTGAGCACCCTTGGGTGTTGTAAAGCGCTATATAAACAAATAAATTAAATTAAATTGAGTGATGCCTTTTCTTTACAGAGGGAGAAGGAGGAGGAACACCTGTATGCCCCACTGCTAAAAAGGAGTATAGAGACGACCCTTTCCATCAGGTCTGTGAACGCAGTAAGATTTGGATTGTGTGGGACAAGTTTGAATGAGTTGCAATTCTAAATATTTACTGGATTATATATAATGTGGGTTAAATTTGGATAACTTTTTTTTAAGCCTGGGTTATATATAACTTATTTCAGAGTAATTTAAAAGAACATAAGTCAAGTCAAGTCAAAGTGTTTATTGTCATATGCACAGTACTGAAACGCGTTTCCCTGTACAATGAAATTATGTTGCCGTCACACTGTCCACATGAATGCCACACAATTCAAATGAAATATAAAGTAACACAAAATCTAAGGCACTTTAAAGCAGCAAATGGAGATATAATAAAAATATATAAGAATATAATAAGAGAACGTATGCTACATGAGGAATCTAGCCACAGGGGTTGCAAGCCAGTGACTTTTGTGCCGGTCCCAAGCCCGGATAAATAGAGCGGGTTGCGA
>NW_018127921.1:4162275-4163440 GCF_001952655.1 Monopterus albus | reverse complement strand
GGAATCTTAAGTGCAGCAGAAATTTTTTTGTAACCTTGGCCAGACCTGTGCCTTGCCACAATTCTGTCTCTGAGCTCTTCAGGCAGTTCCTTTGACCTCATGATTCTCATTTGCTCTGACATGCACTGTGAGCTGTAGGGTCTTATGTAGACAGGTGTGTGGCTTTCCTAATCACATCCAATCAGTATAATCAAACACAGTTGGACTCAAATGAAGGTGTAGAACCATCTCAGGGATGATCAGAAGAAATGGACAGCACCTAAGTTAAATATATGAGTGTCACAGCAAAGGGTCTGAATACTTTAGGACCATGTGATATTTTAGTTTTTCTTTTTTAATAAATCTGCAAAAATGTCAAAAATTCTGTGTTTTTCTGTCAATATGGGGTTCTGTGTGTACATTAATGAGGAAAAAAATGAACTTAAATGATATAGGGCATATGGCTGCAATATAACAAAGAGTGAAAAATTTAAGGGGGTCTGAATACTTTCCGTACCAACTGTATATGGATGTGCTAAAAGAGGACATGAAGTTAATTGGGGTGAGAGCAGAGGATGCAGAGGATAGAGTTAAGTGGAAACAGATGGTTTGCTGTAGCAAATCCTGTAGTTCCTAACGGGAACAGCCGAAAGAAGAAGAAGAAGATGCTACATGGGGAGCTGTTTGTGCAGTAGTCAACAGTGAATGTGTAATTATGCATGTGCAAACTGAGAATGTAAACAGTAGAGGTCAATTTTCCCATTCATTTGAATGGGGCAAGATTTTCAAAATAAAGTTAAATATTTCGAAAGTATGAAGTTTAGAAAAATTGTGAATAGAAGCACGAATGTCCTTGAAGAGCTGAACATTTAGAAATTATGGCGAAGTAGAATTTCCCCCATTCATTTGAATGGGGCAAATCTTTCAGAATAAATGCTAAATATTTAAAAAAGTACGAAAGTTGTAAAAAAAAAAATTTGAATACATGCCATAATGTCCTGAAAAACCTGAACATTTTGATACCAGAATGGCTTTTCTAGCTGAAAGTATACTGAACTTATTAAGATGTGAACATTTTCCTATTGGTCCCAGCAAATGAGAATCATGAGGTCAAAGGAACTGCCTGAAGAGCTCAGAGACAGAATTGTGGCAAGGCACAGATCTGGCCAAGGTTACAAAAAAATTT
>NW_018127921.1:4153278-4161784 GCF_001952655.1 Monopterus albus | reverse complement strand
CGATGGTTGTGGTCTTAAAGCAGGTGGGAACAATGCTCTGGCTGAGGGAGAGGTTGAAGATGGAGGTGACAACATCAGCCAGTTTGCTGGCACATGCTCTCAGAGCCAGCCCAGGGATGTTGTCTGGTCCTGCTGCCTTGCGGGGGTCAAGCTTCCTCAGGGCTTTGCATACCTGGCCTGATGAGACAGTTAATGGAGGAGAGGGGGGTCAGGTGGTCTCGGTGTGTGTGTGCCTCCTCTCTGTGCTATGGTTGGAGGTCTCAAAGCGGTGTAGAAGGTGTTGAGGTAATCTGGGAGGCTGTCTGTGGAGCTGATGATGCTGGTGGTGGTCCCGTACTCTGATGTTCTGAAGGCCTTGCTACATCCGCCTGGAGTCGGCAGTAGAATAGAAGCCACTCAGCTTCTCTCTGAACTGCCTTTTGACCGCTGTGATGGCTTTCCTCAGTCTGTACTTTGCAGCTTTGTACCCGTGGTCCAGAGTTTAATTTATTTGGTGACAGGGTTTGTTTGTTTCAGTCTCTGTCTGTAAGATGGATACAGGAACAAAGAAATGTGGTCTGAGCGTCCGAAGTGGGGGTGGGGTGCAGCCCTTGTATGCACCACGTATGTTATTGTAACATACTGTATGTTCCAGTGTGTTCTTGTCCTGGATGGGAATGTCCACATATTGGTAATATTTGGGGAATACAGTCCATAGATTGCACTGATTAAAGTCTCCTGCGGCAATAAATGCAGCATCGGGGTGAGCCGTCTCTAGCGCGCTGATGACATAATGGAATTTGCCAAGAGCCACTGTGGAATTAGCTCTTGAGTCTGTAGCTGAACGGCGGATTCTGGGACACTGTCTGATACCCAGGTCTCGGTGAAAACGAGAGTGCAGCACTCTTATTTCCCACTGTGTTGTAATCCTGGCTCTTAGCTCGTCCAGTTTGTTTTCCAGAGACCACACATTAGCTAGCAAGGAGCCCTCCCCTCTTGCCGCGCTTGCGTCTCCATCTTCGGATCACTGTCCTGGGTTCAGCCTGCTCACTCGAGGTGGGTGCTTCCTGGGGGTGATGGTGGTTGCTGCGGGAGCAGACAATTAGTCGTAGCTCCGGTGGAATAAAACCGGTGAATTCCAGAGGGCTGTGATTAGCAATGTCCAGCAATGCCTGTTGTATGTTAGCAGTGCATGACAATTGTGCACTGCACAAAAAATGAAAAACACACAAAAAAGAAAAAAAAGCTGGCATTCAACAGCAGAACGAGCAAACACGTCGGCCTCGAGGGGCACCATAAGTGACATCTTCTCTTTTCAGCCACAGGTGATGAGTAACACAGAACAGAGAGGCTGCAGTAAATAGGATGTTAACAGTGTGGATGTTTGCCCCCCTCAGGGTCACATCCCTTGGCTGCACAACTCCAACCCTGGCCTGGAGAGAGTAAGTGCCATAGTGTGGGAGGGAAACGAGTGTAAGAAGGCCGATATGTCGGTCCTGGAGATCAGCGGCATGATCATGAACAGAGTGAGTGATGATTTCTAAAGGAATATACACCCAGTTAAAACTAATGCAGTCTAATCCAACGGTCCTGCACTCAAAATACCTTCAGTTGTAGTTCAGACATTTTCAGAGACATATTGATTGATCGTATGAACACTATGCAGGCTACTGTAGAACCAGAAAGCACAGTGACACCGGGAGCCTGATCAGTCAAAATACATATGGTATGCACCTTGGTGTCAGTGGGAATAGATTTATTTGATACGATAGAATATGATTCTGTTCTGAGAGACAGACAGAAAACACATGTACACTAACACTTTGTGTGAACCAATGTTCCAAATGTCAACTGAGTGTGTTTTCATGTTTTACCTACTGTCTGGATAAAAAACCAAAACAGAGGAAGGGGAGGACCAAACACTAACGATGTAATCACACTACTTTTTTCTGTGCTTCCCGACACAGGTGAATCTCTACACTCCTGGTATTGGTTATCAGGTCTTTGGGAATTTGGTTTCAGTGACGCTTGGATTCACACCCTTTGCGTTCAGGTAAACATATGACAAGGTTTTTTTTTTGTGTGTGTGTGTGTTTTTTATTTTCTGTAAATCCCTTTTCAAAAGATAGACACCTGCATCTCTAAAAACAGCAAAGTAACATGGAGACATATTGAATGAAACGGCGAAACTGCCAGATTTTTTTTTTTTCCTTTGTGTTGGACAGTTTCAGTCACTAATAAATATTTGGTAACAGTAAAAAAAAAATATGAAAGTTGGTTTTATTTCACTGACATCAGTCTGTGTTCCTCTCCTGTAGGCTGGCTCAGTACCGGGACCTAGACCAGCTGACTACACTCTCAGCCAATGAACTGCTGTCTGTAGCGCTGGGTGGTGGGTCTGGATCAGATGCGCTGGTCATCACCATGGTAACACTGAGCTTCCTGGTACGTGTTTGCCTTATATGGCTCTTCTTCTTCCTGCTCAGCGTAGCAGAGAGAACCTACAAACAGGTGAGATGTTGAAACTGTAGACTGTGTTGATACAGTATTTACAGTAAGTTCTGACTAAACCAGGTAAATTCATGCTCACACACGTGTTGCAGAGGCTCCTGTTTGCCAAGCTGTTTGGTCACCTGACTTCAGCCCGCAGAGCCAGGAAGTCTGAAGTGCCCCATTTTAGACTAAAAAAAGTTCAGAACATCAAGATGTGGCTGTCGCTACGATCCTACCTCAAGGTACCTCACATGTTGTAAAAAAAATAAAAAATACACTGTATCTGTACTTATCAGTTCAGTTTCTGAATTTTCAATGTTAATATGGCTATTCATTTGAGGAAACAAATTAAGAAAAGTAGCTGTTTAACTAGAAAAGTTGGTCAACATTTATATTTAGAAAAGTATCTTAATTTGGGAGTGGGATGTGGCCACAGCTGTAATGAATGAAATGTATTGACCACAACAGAAATTCAGTACCTTTGCGTTTTCAGAGGCGGGGTCCTCAGCGCTCTGTGGATGTGATTGTGTCATCTGCCTTCCTGCTCACTTTGTCCGTCGTCTTCATCTGCTGTGCCCAGGTTGGTTCTGTATGCGTCAAATCAGAAAAACATTTTAGCTTAGATTGTTTAGGAGTAAGTCTGTTAATGTGCATTTCATTAACAAAAGAAAAACCTTACGTGGTAATTATGACTTACAGTTATGAGGAGATCTTGCAATCACGAGATAATAACAAACTGTGTGAAAATTGGAACTTCACTGAGAATTATTTTAAGATTTCTCAGTATCAGAGTAATTCAGTGATAGCTGTCAGTACATCCAATGATACACAGCAAAACTGAACTGTTAATAGCTAAATCAGCATATTTTGTTCCAAATCACAACCAAATGTATAATAAAGTTGCCATGGGAACAATGATTTACACTTTTTAGCCTGTATTTATTTACATTTTGGAACAAACACACCACCTTTATCTATGACCTCAGTAATGAACACAACTGAATCTATACATTTTTGACAGTTTCAGCAAAAACTGAAACATTGAGCTTTATAAAGAGTTTTTAAGTCTGGGATGTTGTACTGAATTAAATTCAACATTTTTGGTTTTAGCAGGTATCTACACAAAAGCTTTCCATTGATCAGAAATATGTGATATCTGGATAACGTACTTAAAGTACCTGTGTTCCCCTCAGTTGCTTCATGTCCATGAAACCTTCCTGGAGTGTCACTACAACTGGGAGCTGGTGATCTGGTGCTCTAGTCTGTCTCTGTTCCTGCTCAGGTTTGTCACTCTGGGCTCTGAGACCAGCAAGAAGTACAGCAACACCTCCATACTCCTCACTGAGCAGGTACACACACACACACACACACATTTTACCACCCAGCACATGTGCGTCCATACACTGGCATTGACTTATGTTGTGTTTCACAGATCAACCTGTATCTGAAAATGGAAAAGAAGCCAAACAAGAAAGAGGAGCTGACACTGGTTAACAATGTCTTAAAACTGGCCACCAAACTACTCAAGGTACTGACCGTCTGCCTTCACAGCTCCTTCAAACTGCTGAGATTTACAGTATCTGAGGTGTCTAATGACTGCACCTTCAATGTGTTTATTCCTCCCTTTCCCCCTTTCTTCAGGAGTTGGATACTCCGTTCAGGTTGTATGGTTTGACTATGAACCCTCTGCTCTACAACATCACCCAGGTGGTCATCCTATCCGCTGTGTCTGGGGTCATATCTGACCTGTTAGGATTTAACCTGAAGGTAAATGTGTGTGACAGACAGGGTTTTGTTTCAGTGTTCTACGGTTGAAAGGCTCATTTTAGTTTAAGAGAACAGGTCTGGGATGTATCACGTCTGTCTTTAAACAGTACTGTGAGAATAGGTCTAGGCTGCTCTAACTATTTCTACTCCCCCGAAGCGTCTCACCTACAACGTGACCACACCGTAAGGAATAGGGGACAAAGTGCAGAGGTGCAGTCCGAAGGTTGGCCCAGGCTCTCCTGAAGCTTCAGCTGTACATAGAGTAGGAATAGTTAGAATGGCCTAGCTCTATAAGAAAACTGCACAGTTGTAATAATTTAATGTTAAACTACCATGGAAGTGCACTGCAGTCACAAAAGAACAAAGCTTATGGAATAACCTCTGTGCTGATTATGATTACTTTAAAAGCTAACTTCACACTGATACAGCCTTACTTTTGATACTGAGCTACTTTACCTGTTATGGATAGTTTTTAATTTTTACAATGTGGTGTTTATAAGGTTTTGTTGGAAAAAACCTAATGCAGAACACAGATACAACTTTTACATTATGTCATAGATGTATGTAAGAATCCAACAGATTTGTGTCTAAAGCGTGTTTCTTTCTGTTCACAGCTATGGAAGATCAAATCATGATGGTGGCCAGAGACGACACGTCAGAGTGCTTTTACCCTCAAAGTTCCAACTTTGTGCAATTCACGAACTATTTATTATTTACCTGCTCAGTGTTTTTACTTACTTTAATTTGTTTTACAACACAAAACCAAGCTATATTTTACCCATCTGTAAAAAGTGTTATTACATTAAGTTCTCAACTTAAAGTCTAGTTTTCTGAAAGTTATTTATATATTAAATGAGTTTCAAAACAACTGTTACGACCTTAAAACAAAACATATGTTACATTAGTGGTTTTCTTCTGTTAACAAAGACATTGGAATTTGTGCATTAAATGCTTAAAACCACGGAGTATATTGTGATCAAACTATAGTTAGAAGGACTTTTATTATACTAAACCTGGCTGGTTCCTGAAGCAAACGGTCTCTGAATTTAAAGCTAGTGATGCATTCGGTATTTGACAAATGAGTTCAAAATGTAAAATTATTACCTTCACAGATCTGGTAGCAGATGTATGAAGGTGCAGGTCAACTTTTCAAATTTGCTGACTTGCCTGAAAACATTGTTGCTGGTTTTGTTCTCAGTCTGGGAGAGATGACACACCAGTCGACAGCAGCACTGCAGAGAAACAATCATCTAGTTAATGAAAATAATAACATGAAGTACATGTGAGATTTACAGAAACCTCTGAACTTCAGACAGCGGTATTTTAAAAAGTTCAGTGCACAATCTATGTAGATGTGCAGGGAGAATCTTAAATTCTGCTCTCCAGCCAGCATGAATTAGAAAGATCCCTTTTAATTTCATTTCATTTTTAAACTGAGTTTTAATGGTTACTTATTTTAATAGCATTTCCATCAATTTATCTGTAAGTAGTAGCTTTTCCCTCAGGATGTGGGTTGGGCTATTTTCAGGACACACAAATTGCAACATGCAACTAATGAATGAAATTTGGTTAGAATTATTTCAAAAGCTTTTTAGCAAAGTTGGACAGCTTTTAGTTCACAGTATCGGATTTCAGAATATCTCTGCATGTAATGTCACTTCCTTTAAATTAAATTTTTATACTAGACGACTATGAGCCACATTTCTCGTTTCCCCCTTCCTGATTTGTTTTAGTGTAAATTTACAGATTTGTTGCTCAAACTGTAGTCAAGTCTGGGAGTGACTGTTTTTAGGAAAGCCTCTACTGGATTGTCCAGTTCCTACATCAGAAATGATATAGCCACATGGTATTTAGCATATTAGTTGCTCTCAGGAGCTCTTCAACCACAAAACCTCTAACTTTTAGAGATCAACTGGTTGATTCAGTCCATGTGAACATTTTAGAACAATCTGATTGTTGAGTTTCGTCTCTTTATTGAATTGTTCCATCAATTAACCATATTAGAAATTCTGTAAATTCTGAATAAAATGTATTGCACTCCCAGAGCTACTTAACAGTTGTTTTATCTGCATATTTGATAGTGACTGAAGTCACAATCACAGGTTTCTATATGCTGCAGTTAAAATGTGTGTAAACATGAATGAAAATATGCACTTTAAAAATGGTTTTAAACTGAAGAAAAACAAGTTGCATGTTTCAGTGTCGAGAATTCTTTGTACCTCTCCTACTGGACGCCGTGTTGGGTGTTCAAGTGAATACTAGCTGTCAACTTAGAAATAATGCATTGACAACTCAAATAAATCTTACATGGTACGTGATGTTATCATGCCCACGGAAAATATCCTAAATGAGATTAAAATGCTGACATGTCGTTGCTTCTGTTTAAGGGTCAGCATTTTGCTAACAAACTAACTTCATTCATACGATGCTAGCATAATCATCCTCACTGTGTTGGAGGAGGAAGACCAAAGTTCTTCTTTTACTGTTTGTTTTCATTTGTCTCTCCTGGAAAATGAATGTATTTGCAGAATCATGCTTTAAAATCTGTTTCCCTTTGGAAATACTTTACTTTTTTTTGTTGTTCTTTCATTACTCATTTGTAAAGGTTGTTTCTCACACTTGCTGGAAAGGAGAGGCACGTTTTACTGTTTTTGACGAACAAAGTTTTACTTGTATGTATGAAAATGAATCTAAGACTATGTTGTGATTCTGTTTTCAAAGAGTCTAAATATTTAGATTTTTTGTGAACAGCTCTATCCAAAAGGTCTACATTTTATAAGAAAAATAAAACAAGTGGATGTTTCCTCTTTGATTCTTTTGTTTTATTTCAGTATTATAGCAAACTCAACAGAGGGTGACAAATCCAATTATTAACATCAATCATGTTTAACAACACAAAGATGCCAAAAAAGCCAAGCTGACCTTAGTATGATAGCTGTCAGCTGTCATACTGAATATGGCTTACATTGGGGCTAAATTGGTTTTTCCTTTAATTTGTAAATAAACTGCTGTAAATTATAATTGTTTAACCTTTTTTAAACACACAATAGAATGACTCAGACCAGAGTGGGTTTTCTGTCTTACCTCTGGTTTGGTATTTCAACATGCAGGTAGTTATGATCAGGTTTCGGGTATTCAGGTCTGCAATTTCTGTCCACCTGGCGACACATGAAGTAATTGCAATTTAATGTTGTGTTGACAACACTGAAAATTAGCATTTAAAAAAACCACAGTAATTCAATCAGAATCATTATAATAAAGGCCACATGGCTCACAGCCACAGTAAGAAGCTAAAGTTAATGCTATGAAGTTCCATTATCTGGCTCACACAGCATAGGGATCACTAAATCATATAATGTTAATGACAGTTATAGACAGACCTTATTAGAAGCAAGCTGGGGAACAATAGTATAAGGTGGGGAAGTAGGAGAAAAACTAGCTCCCCCTTTACCAGCTGCAGCATAAATATATAATGAGGCGATCCAAAGGCCACTCTCATCCCAGAGTCCATCTTTCTGTGGCCAATCAAATGGCTAAATTCATCTTTCTACTACCAATCATGCAATGCTGTCCATTTTTCACCATAGCAACGGTCCGCCTGTTTTGTTTCTTTCGTTGCTACGGGAAACTTAAAGTTGCTAAGTAACAATCCCTCTGTCTCTAAACTTTGTTTAACGTTTGACATCACTGAGAAAGTGACACTTTACTTGAACATGAAGTTAACACTAACATGAAGCTACTACTGTGTTAGTGTGTTCGAGTGAACCGCCACTTTATTATTATATAACCTTATTATTAAGTCAGTGTTTATGTTATATGCACAGTTAGGAAACTATTATTGCTATATTACTACTTTTCAAAAATCTAAGTTATAAAACCGTTTAAAATGTTTTACTTATAACTATGATATCAGAAGACACACCGACAAACGTTTTGCTCATTTGTTGACGCCATTGTACTGTATGTTTGCTGTAGTTTTAATGTCACTTAGTACACTTCATGTCAGTGGCTTGACAACTTTTTATTATGCCTGCAGATAGAAAAATGTGCTCTGCATCTGAGAGGACAAATGACCCTAACAAAGGAAACAGCTGCACTTGTGGCTTTCACAATGCCAAGGTAACTTCACTTATAGTAAATGGTCAAGCTGCACTTTTATATTAATGTGTTTTCTATTCTGATAAATAAGAAAATATGTAAACATTTCTTCTATATTTTCAGGCATCCTTCATTCAATAAGGCAAAACCCAAGTATAGATATGTTATG
>NW_018127921.1:4151394-4152835 GCF_001952655.1 Monopterus albus | reverse complement strand
TAACTTCACTTACAGTAAATGGTCAAGCTGCACTTTTATATTAATGTGTTTTCTATTCTGATAAATAAGAAAATATGTAAACATTTCTTCTATATTTTCAGGCATCCTTCATTCAATAAGGCAAAACCCAAGTATAGATATGTTATGTTTATCCCGTTGGAACCTCAGAAAAGGAAGCGCTGGTTTCCCCTTTCAAAACCCTTTTTTAACCTTTGACAAGAGCTAGCAATGTTTTTATATAGGCATTCCCTAATGCTCACAATGTAATGCCCTATTTGAATATACAGTATACTATAAATCCAAAAAGTCATGCATTGTGCACCCACATACTGTATGTGCGTTCATGCATTTGGCTGTACGAAGTGTGGAAAGACTCACCAAAAAAAAAAAAAAAAAACTAATTAGGTCCATCCACGAGAGATAAGTCAAGTCCTGTAAAGACAGTGACTATGGTAAATGTGAACCTAATTTGTAAAATCACAACACTGCAATAGCATTTACTGTATGTAAGTCACAAATAAAGGTTGTGTTTCCAGTGTGACACATTTACATATTAAGACATAGCAATTATTTCCCATTTTCTATCCCTCTTTATGTTAACTAATACTGCATGTATTTATGTACAGTACTTGTAACTATGACACTTCACAGATACCAAAGGTATCTGAAGGTCAAGAATTTCACCATACACCTTCAGCCACTTGTACTTCCCAAAAGCCTGCTCCACCTCAGTCCCCTCATCTTCATCAGTCCTCCTCATTCTTCCTTGTTCCACCACCCACACCAGTCAAAAGGGCAGATACGTAAACCTCCACCTGTGCCGTCTGGCCATCCTCAAGCCCCGCCTGTTGCACCTTCACCAGTTCAATCTTTCCAGACAGTAAGTACAACTTTACTTCTTTCTTCCTGTAAAAATCACTAGTCTGTCAAATAGTGCACATTCACTACACTCACAAATAAACCAGGCTGTATGAAATTTCAATAAAACACTATAGTTAATTATTAAATTAATGCATAAATTAATAATTACACAAATAATTAATGTGGCCAATCTAATTATCACTTTTACAATTTCCAGGCTGTGGATGAGCAAAATATACCTGGAATGGACCATGTAGACAGTTTGGCAGAGTACCCGGTTGGACTACGCTCAGTGACCAGCCTGACACTGACCAACCAGCAGGCAAGCACTATTGTTGGTCTGTGGCAAAATATGAGCCAATTTGACAAGGACCGGGTGGTTTATGCTGCCAGACATCAAAACAGGCTGTTGACAGGTCGCTTCAGGTCCCCCAAAAAGAAAACAGTTTTCACTCCAGGTGTAGACAGCACAAACAGATGTGTCCTGGGTTTGAGTGGCTCCCCAGCTCAATGGCCAAACTGTTGCCGTCTGGTTGAGACCATTTTTGTCAGGCTGTGTGATATTCACAGAAGCCCTAAA
>NW_018127921.1:4145378-4150483 GCF_001952655.1 Monopterus albus | reverse complement strand
AAAAAAAATGTGTGCAACAGTTAAATCCTGCTTACTGCCCTTTAGATCTTGTCCCTGCCAGAATAATCAAGGAGGCAATCCACACTGTCGGTCCTTCTTTGGTATCATTTGTTAACAGCTCTCTCACGATGGGTAGTGTCCCTTCCGCCCTTAAGCATGCTATAGTGCGACCCCTCCTTAAGAAGCTTAATCTTGACCCCACTCTTATGTCCAACTTTCATCCAATTTCTCTTCTACCGTTCTTATCTCAAATTTTGGAAAATATTCTCACACAGCTACAGTCGCATCTGGATTGTCTGAATGTTGTTGAAAATTTTCAATCAAGTTTTAGGGCCCACAACAGTACTGAATCTGCATTAATGAAGGTCCATAATGATATCACTATGGCCCTTGACGCCAAGTGCCCTGTCATTTTAGCTCTCTTAGACCTCTCTGCGGCCTGTGCAGTTCTCTTCCATCTGGAACATCACATTGGCCTCAGAGGCACAGTGTTACAGTGGTTTACGTCTTTTGACGAATAGGTCCTTCTCGGTAGTTATTGACAACTTTTCCTCTGCACCTCTTTCTTTTGGCATTCCCCAAGGCTAGGTTCTGGCTCCGCTACTGTTTTCTTTATATATGTCTCGTCTCGGCTCAATCATATCGAGGCGCAACATCCACTTTCATTTTTATGCAGATGATGTTCAGATCTATTTGCCGCTGGTGCAGCGCGATTTGAATTTTCTAACCCCTTTGCACAATTGCTTTGGTGATGTTAAACATTGCCTATCCCAGAACTTTCTTTGTCTAAATGAAAGTAGGATGGAATACATTGTTTTTAGCCCTGATTCTTCGCTATTGTACCTCATCTAGGGCCCTCGAGTTTGACAGTGGCCTTAAATTCGACAAACGGGTCAGATCTGTGGTCAAAACCAGCTTCTTTCCCCTGAGGCTTTTAACTAAAGTGAAGCCCATTTTGTCACTTGCTGATTTAGAAAAAGTCATTCACGCTTTTATTTCTTTGCGACTCAATTACTGTAATGCTCTTTATTATGGAATTAACCAATCTCTTCTTTGGAAGCTACAGCTGGTACAGAATGCTGCTGCTCGTCTACTCTCAAATATCCCCAAGTATTCCCACATCACCCCTGTTCTGTACTCGCTGCACTGGCTGCCAGTGAAGTCCAGAATTGATTTTAAGGTGTTATTACTTGTATTCAAATCTATTAACGGCCTCGCTCCATTATGCCTGTCCGATTTGCTGTCCATTCACACTCCACTTAGGGCTCTGTGTTCCTCGGAACAGGTGTTCCTGGTCATCCCGCAAACAAAATACAAAAAATGGGGTGATCATGCGTTTGCTGTTTACGGCCCCAGGCTCTGGAACTCTCTACTGCTGGAGTTACGGTTCATAACTGAGTTACTGTTTTTAGTCTAAACTAAAAACTTATCTTTTTAGACAGGCTTTTTGTGGTTAATTTGCTTCAGTGGCATCATGTTGATGTCTTTTAGCTTGCTGTTTTATATTTATATTGGATATGGAAGCCTAATCATTAGCTTTTGATTTATATTTTCTTTTTTCGTGTTTTTAGTTTCTCTTGTTTTGCTCCTATTTTGTATGTTGTTGGTCATGTATTTTATTTGCTGTCCTACCGAGTTGTAAAGTGCTATACAAACAAAGTATTATTATTATTCTTTTGCTAGCTCCTCCAGGTCTCCAGTGCTTTTGGGTCATTGTCCTGCTGCAAGACCCATGACCTCTGACAGAGTCCCATCTTTCAGGCACTGGGACCTACATTGAGCCCCAGACTTTGCTGGTAGTCTTCAGATATCATAATGCCATACACACAGTCAAGACATCCAGTCCCTGAAGCAGCAAAGCAACCCCAAAACATCAATGAACCTCCACCGTGTTTGACTGTAGGGACTGGGTTCTTTTCTTTGAAGGCCTCATTTTGTTTTCTGAAAACAGTAGAATGACGTGTTCTACTTTAGTCTCATCTGTCTACAGGACATTCTCCCATAAGGACTGTGGCATCCTTAGGTGAGTTTTGGCAAACACCAATCTGTCTTTTTTTATGTCTCTGTGTCAGCAGTGGGGTCCCCCTGGGGTCCTACCATAGCATTCCATGTCATTCAGAAGGTGACGGAGAGTGCGAGCTGACACTATTGCACCCTGTGCCTGCAGGTCAGCTTGAGTTTGTTTGGAAGTTGATCAAAGTTCTTTATCCACCATTTGAAAAATCCTTCATTGCAATCTGTTATCTATTTTTCTCTTACATCTATGTCCAGGGAGATTAGCTACAGTGCCATGGGCTGTAAACTTCTTGACAGTGTTGCACACAGTGGACACAGGAACAGCCAGATCTCTGGAGATGAGACTGTCCATGCTTTTCCACTATTACGGTCCTTAAACCCTCAGACAGTTCTTTACTGTTCTTCCATAACACATCACTGCAGTGATAAGCTAGGTGAAATTATGAAGGACTATGCAATAATCTACTGTGGTGCAATCTTTCAGCTCCTGGGGGTGAAATGCATTATAAATAGGCTCATGTGTAATATCTTGTTCCTGATCTCTCAAATACTGTACATTGCCCTGCTTTAGGCTGTTTAACTGTGCAGGTCTTGTCTTCAGCCCAAGAAGAACGAGGTTGGATTCTCGTAATTTTGAAAACCAACTTCTTTTGAGATTAAACAGCAAATTTTTCAGCTTCAAGTAAAGACTGTGTTGTTAATGTGGGGGAGGACATGAAGAATGAAGGACTAAAAGGAAGGGCTGGCTGGGTTTAGGAAAAGAAGAAGGGATTGGACAAATGGACAGTGAGAGAACAAAAGGGAAGGAAGTACTTTCTTTTGAATTTGCTGAATGGGAAATGAGTGTGTGACCGCTAAATGTCAGTCATTGGTCTTCATTAGAAAGGTACATGTTATGGGAACAGTGTTACACTACAGTTCAGTACAGAACAATTTAGTTTTCAAGGCCTATTTTTTTTTTTGTGTACAGTAGGCTTTTGGTTTTTCTTGTCGTGGTGAATTTAAGTTGAGTTTTAAGAAAAGAAGGCACAGCAGAATAAAGTGTGTAATTTTCCAAATTCTGACTACTCTGCTATTTTATTAACAACATTTGTACTTTTACTTTCAATACTAATATACAAAATATTAACATTTTCAGAAAGCTACTTTTGATACTTAAGTATGGTTAACATCAGATATTTAGACACTTTTACTCAAGTAGAATTTTAATGGGTGACTAACTTTTACTTGAGTCATTTTCTAACAAAAAATCTGTACTTCTACTTAAGTGTGGCGTTTGAGTACTTTATACAACACTGGCTGAAACACAGGTTTCTTTCCCCCATTGTGGGATCAATTGTGAGAGTAATATTTGATTGTTCTTGATTTCCTGGTTGTTTAGTCTCTACTGCTGTTCCTGATTCTCTCCAGTGCTGCTTTGCCCTGTTTTTAGGTGCCTTTGCTTTGCTTATTTGTGCTGTGTAAAATGTAACGTTCTGCAGCTGTGTCCTCGTTGTGTTCTTTCCCGTGTTTCTATGAAGTTCTGTTCTTTTGTGTCTGTTCTCATGGTGTTATGTTGGTTGTTCTCTATTGCTGCTGTAACACAGAAATTTCCCCACTGTGGGATCAATAAAGTACCTACCTACCTACCGTTTTCTCCATGCTCAGTGGTGGTCCACATGACACAAAGGTTGAGTCAACTTTTCTCCATTTTAACTGGTTGCACATATGATTTCTATATTGTCAGCACCTGTTGATTGCTACACATGTGTTTCATTACAATTTAAAGCAGTATCACATGCTTGAAATACAACTGATTCTGATGATTCTGGTGCCAATAATCCTCTCCAGTTCATTTTTGAAGTTCTGTGTGGACTGGATGGATGGATGGATACTTCAGCATACTTTCAGCTATTTCAGGTAGTAAAATGTTCATCTCTTCAAGGATATTCATGCTTCTCTTCATAATTGTTCTAAACTTCATACCTTTGAAATATTTATTTTTATTTTGAAAGTTTAGCCCCATTCAAATGAATGGGAAAATTCTACTTCAGCATAATTTCAGCTATCAAAATGTTCAGCCCCTTTTGGACATGCATGCTTCTATTCAGAACTTTTCTGAATTTCATACTTTTGAAATATTTAGCTTTATTTTGAAAAATGAAATCACAATGATATCTGTGTGATTTATTCTTCCTCTGTTTATTCGAAGGGGACCGTAAACTTGGACATCCACTATATGAATAACAGACTTGAAAATAAGGCTTACATCTTGGAAATATAATTTACCTTATTCGGTGGCACCAATTCAAAATGTTCCCATACTTGTGACCGTTTCCATGATGGCTCCATAGCGAGGCAATCCAAAATGTGTAGACAAGAGGTAGGACAGAGTGCTGTTTCATCCATCTTAAATACATTTGTATCGCGCCAACATTTCAAAGCTCCGGCTATTGAACCAAACCAGTCAGCTGATTCAATCTGAATGAAGCAGAAGTGGTTCAAACGTCATCAGTCATGTGGTTTTTCCTGATATGAAGCAAGCTCTGGCACAGTGCTTCAGAAAAATATCCTTCCGAGTTTGAAGCAAGCTTCGGAGCCTTGGTATCAGAGGGAACATCACTAGTGACAGCTACTCTGCTCACTCCTACACAGACAGCTACTCTGCTCACCTGCCCTATCCTCTGGTTCCTGTGTCCCTCCTGTCATCTCACCTGCTCCCAGTACATCTTCCCATCTTCTGGTTACTGCTGCTCATCCTGTTCTTCTCTGTTTCCACTGCTCAACCCTGGTTTGGACCACACATATACTCATTGACTTTGTTCTCTTACCTGCTTATGCTTTCAATAAAGACACTTATTCACTAGCACCTGAGTTTGTACACTGAGTCCTCCCCCTCACCAGGGGGTGACAGACAGCCAGACAAAATGATTAAATGTACAAATTCTAACATTTCAACAGGGTGCTGTATATGTATGAAACATACAGATCTGAATGCAGATGTCAGGTTTGCTCGTGGCCACTTCTGTTCTCCCTGTCTCTGTCTGCACGGTAATTGCTTCTACCAATATAACCAATATCCCTTCTCTGCACATGTCCAAACCATCTCA
>NW_018127921.1:4143065-4143545 GCF_001952655.1 Monopterus albus | reverse complement strand
AAACATTTCAAGTCTGTCTTTAGTCACGTCATTTATTCACAACCTCAACGTCTTTTTGAAGGCAGTACTTTGTCAGTCTGTTCAAAGATGTTGTGTCCTATCCCTTGCATAGACACATTTAAAGTGTTGAGGTGCTCGATCACATCAGCAAGACACACCACAAGCACGAGCCAGAGTTTATCACTGAGCATCTCAATATACAGGGAGTGATTGTGTGAGAGGAAGGCAGCGATTTCGTGTTTAAGCTCATAAAACCATGACATTACTTTTCCCCTTGAAAGCCAAGCAAACCTCTGAACGACACAGCAACTGGACATGATCTAATCCCAGGTCTTTGCACAGCTGTATGAAACAACAGCTGTTCTTGGCACGCCGTTTAATATAGTTCACTATTGCTATGGCATCTTTGTGTTAACGATTTCAACAAAGAACTTCATCCATATTTTCTCATCCTTCAGCTCTTTAAACAATTGATTTCAG
>NW_018127921.1:4134431-4142806 GCF_001952655.1 Monopterus albus | reverse complement strand
TTCAACAAAGAACTTCAGCCATTTCTTCTCATCCTTCTGCCGTTTTGGCTACTGATTTCAGTCATTTTCAGAGCAATGCATTACCAAGCTTGCATCCACATGCATTTTCTTCAGGAAATGCATTTTTGTAGTTATTATTCTGGTTTCCGCCACTCTTTTTCGGCACGTAATAACTCCAACATACTTACAGCTAGAACAACCATTAAGATGTCAAAATGTTCACATTTCAAGGACATGTGTGCTTGTCACACATTTTTTGTAACATTTATAGTTTTTAATAAATTCAGCTTTTTGCACAAAAATTTCCCCATTGGAAATGAATGGGACAAAGTTTGAACCTTAACATCTCCGGCATACTTTGGGCTAGAAACATCATTTCAACTTTTTATCAACTCGTGAGACGTTCTGCTACTACTACTACTTTTGAAATATTTAGTTTTATTTTGAAAATCTTGCTCCATTCAAATGAATGGGAAAATTCTACTTCAACATACTTTCAGGTATGCCTTTCAGGTGTAGAAATGTTCAGCATTTTATTAATAAGTTCAGCATACCTTCAGCTAGAAATTGACTGTATTTATATAGCACATTTTTCACAGTGTGTTTCACAGGCCAAAGCGCTTTACAGGAGATCATACACCATTCACCCATTCACACACCGATGACGACAAGAAAAGCCATTCAGGTATCAAAATGTTCAGCTCTTCAAGGCCATTCCTACTTTATTGCATCTCATCCTTCAAATTATTCAACAAAGAACTTCAGCCATTTCTTCTCAACTATTTCAACAAAGAACTTCAGCCATTTCTTCTCATCTTTCAGCTGTTTCAGCAATTGATTTCAGGCATTTTCAGGACGATTTTTCAGCTTATCAGCATCCACACGCATTTACGACAGGAAATGCATTTCTCCAGTTGTTTTTGCTTTGCTGTTTATGCTTCCAATTTATTTACTTTACAAAGGTAATGAGTAATGTACAGTGTGACAGCTTGAAAAACTCTTTTATTAGAACAATACAGCAGATATAAAGGAGTATTGCAATCAAACACTCTCATTAGAACAGAACGTGCTTTAGCAAACAATAGGCGCTCCCCAAGAGAAATAAATTAATGTAAACTAAATAAAATAAAAGAAAATGAGAAAAAGAAAAGATAGCAATAAGAAAATGTTCTTCTCCAAAGCAAAGCATGTTGCAAGTAACAAATGCTGATAACTGAAATAGCAACCCAAATTGCTGTTTAGTAACTTGCAAACCTAAATTTCTAACAATCACAGAAATGCTGTTTGACAAGCTCAGAATATGAGTTTCTATTGTGAAGGTCCAAGATTCTGGTTTTGTCAGAAAACATCTTTTTAAAAAGTTCACCTCAGAGGGACATCTCAGTGTTTGAGACTACCGTTAAGATAGTTACTGTGATTTTCACTCGGATCATGTTGGATGGTTTTTTTGTTTGGTTCTCCCCCTCCTATTTTTAGGGTAAGAGACTTGGTACTCTGAGCTTCTCTGCCCTCACCTCCCATGACAATCTCTGTCTGAGCAGTGCAAACCAAAAGAGAATACAAATCAAGTGAAATTAAAGCTAGCAATAATGATATCAAAACAGCAACAAATTAAAATTCAATCCAATCAGAAAGAAAAAGGTTTTGAGAAGGTATGCTTGATCTGTGAAGAGGTGAATCTGTACTGTATTAAATTTACAGTACCAAAATTATACACACACACATGTGTGTATATATATATATGACTCTGGAGCCTTATAAAAATATCTTCAAGTTATCAGTGGTATTTTAAGAAGTTATTCATGGGAATGTCAAAAAATGAACAAACATGTTAGTGGTGGCACTGAAATTAGTTTTATCTTTAGAGATTTAAGACAATTCACAGAAATATGATGAATGAAAATGGCTACATATTAAGATGACTCTTTTCTATTCCATAGATTTGACTTTATATTTGGTTTAAAACACAAATGTTTATGTGTGAATGCTTCAATTAATGAGGCCCCAGGTTTGATTTGAGATCAGTGCACCAACCCTGTAATGCTGGACAAACCCAAGGCCACAAGTTCAGCACAAAAGTGAAAAAGGGGACAGTGGTTCTGCAATCACTTCCCACCTGCACTTGAGACAAATACCAGCAAGTCTTGAAGTCACTGCTTGTCTGATAAAATTCAGGTGTTGTGCCATGTATTTCCTCTTTGTCTCTATCTCTCATCCTTGCATATACAGACTTAATGAAGCCATCTGGAACCCTTCCCTCCAGTTGCAAAATCGATTTAATAATAGATTATTCACGCCACTGCACCTCCCTGCTAGTATAAGTGTCACCATTTATCATCTAACATATTTATTTAATCTTGCCACAATGGAACACTTTTGTTCTTGTTCATATATATATTTCATATAAATCTATAACCCAAAATTTTTAAATCTTATTTAAAAAGTGTTCTTTTTTTTTTTTTTTTTTTTTTTTAAATCTTAAAAGTGACTATTAACCCCAGCCCACCCCAACATTTCCCACTACAACGTTCACAATCATGAAAGAAATCCAAAGACAATATCAACTCAATTCTTTCTCTTTTTCATATTTGGATGAAATGTGTCTTGGAAAAGAGCTTTAGCAGAACTACCTCCACTTCCTGGAAAGAGTAGAGCCTCAAAAACTGGTTTATAAAATGTGCTGTCTTAGAAGTGATTTAGTCGAAGCAACAGAGAGAGGGAGGAAGTGGGATGGATGAACAGGCAGATAGAAGGACAGAAACCATCATCATTCAGTTTTAAGTGACCCCTTGGAGGTTACCCTGTGTATTACACACACAAACACACAGTGGACAAGCCATTTTCGGTCTTCAGTCTGGAGGAGAGCATGTGTGTGTGTGCATGTCTGAAGAAGATGTGTGTGTGTAATTCTGTGCATATTATTAGAACCAGTGCTTCCCTGTAAGATGTGTCTGATTGAATGAGCAAGTCAATGTGTATGTGTCTGTTAGAGAAAACCGTTCTCAGTGCAGCCCCCACCCGCCGTGTAGCGAAACTCTTGCAGGTTGGATACACCATGAAAGTGAACGAACGCCCCGGCGACCACCAAGACGTGGAACAACTGGTGAGAGTGGAACTAAGAGAAAGAAAGAAAAACTGTGAAACAGGGGTGAAAGCAAGGTAAAGCAAAAAATGTTAGAACAAAATTGCTCCTGCATTGGAATCACTCAGAATTAACATGTGGAAATGAACAGTGGACAATGGCTTCTAATTTGAGAATGCATCCTTAATGTTTAGTCCAACCAGTGCGAGTATATTTGTTAGCACTTACCCAGATGTCACACTTGCCAGGGAAGAACCGCTCGGGGATGCGAGCAGCATACAGACAGGCACCGGTGATGTAAAGCGTCGCCATCAGCAGCAGCCAGCCCATCTGACCCATGGTGGTCGCTTTGATCAGACCCTCACTGATGACAAAGTGCAGGGAAGGAACCACGCCACTCAGACCCAGACCCACAAACACACCTGAACACATGTGTGTACACTCAAACACACACACACACACACACGCACACAAAGAGGGTCAACACATAAGAGAACCAGCTGTCTTCCAGCTCAGCCAAGGCTCCATTTATATGATTTTAGTGAGTTTATATGGTTTTAGTTATGATCATAGTCAGTGTTTTTCCTGACACTATATGCATATATTTTATAAGCCTATTTAAAAAAAACATTTGTCATTTAAATATTATACAATTTTTTTCTTTTGCCTCTAAATGTCTTTATAATTACTCGTTTTAAATGTTGAGAGAAACTTGGGAATTTGCATGAAAACAATGCTAGTGATGGCAGAGCAGGAAAAGACTGAAAGGAGGTCGCCTCCTCTCTCTCTCTCACACTAACTACTAACACCAGCTATATATACACGTATATGCTAAGACGAAGTCAATAACAAATTACATGCATTCTTAAATGTTTATCAATAAGTATGAACATCTACATATTATTGGCTTTTGACAGTATTCAGACCCCTTCACGTTTTGCACACACAGTGTACATTTATTTTTAATGTTGTATACACCAGTAAGTACTCAATAACACATAATGACAAAATGAAAAATATGTTTAGAATATGTCACAATAAAGAATGAGAGAAAGTGAAGGGGACTGAATATTTTCTGCAGCCACTGTACTAAGTGAATTTCCTGCTTCAGAGACATAAGCTGATGCAGCAAAACAAATTCAGTGTGAAGAGAGTGAAGCAGAGCAAAGAGCAAGGCCACTGCCACATCAGCTAAACTGGTGGCCAGTCAGCAAGTTGCAACAAAGCCAGAATGCATCACATTAGGATTTGGTAAACACTTACCATAAGAATGCATGTGTTTAAGAAGGCAAAATTTAAAGCTTTATAGGACAAACCTAACAAAATAATCATAAATATTGAGATGCATCTCACTCTACCTGCTCTAACTCCTCTGTATTGTGGTGTGGCAAAGAAATCACACTGGGAGACGATGATGGCGGTCAGTCCCAATATGCATATAACTATCAGATAGATAAAACAAGGCTGAGGAGAGCAGTAGAAAGAGTAGTACAACCAGGGAACAAATGAGCCCATGATCAGGAAGGCAATCCCACTGTAGTCCAACCTAGACGTAGAAAAATACAGAGTGGACGATTACACAGGAAACTACTTGGTATATCTTTGAGCAAGACGCTTGATCACTACCAGATTCAACACATAAACTAGACAAAAATCTGAGTGCCTTACTTGGAAAAGACTCTGGACACACCCTCGGAGTGGCAGTAGACTGTGTGGAAGAGCCAGGAAAAAGAGAGGCAGAGGATGGCTCCCAGGAAAAACATCCCGATCACCACCTTCTCCTGGACTGGAGCCACAAAGGACATGTTGGGCCTGAACATGTACATCAGGCCTAGGCAGAGGAAAAACAGGCAGCCTGCAGAGAGACAGAGTGACAGAAGGAGATTAAAGGAGAAGGAGAGAGAGAGAGAGAGATATTAACCAAGATAATCAACTGTTCAAAAAACATCACCTTGTTTCCAACTGTTGCTCCACCACAAATTAATTGGAAGATTTTTTTTATGTTTTCAGATCAAAACAGAGTAAAAGCAGAAAAAAACATGATAGTCACAAAATCCAACTCAAACCAGTTACATTTAGGGGCAGTATCTCTGTAGCACCACTAGGTGGAAGCAGAGGGACTATTCACCCAGTTCTTTCCAAGCCAGAACAAAACTCAAAGAGCCAATATAAATGTAAAAATGGAAACTGGACTAAACTGGGTGAAAGGCACAATCCAATAAATCTGAAATAACATCAGGGAATTAAACATACAATTTGATTGAAACAAAACAGCTCAGTTTCAACACTGCAGTGCTATCAAAGCTAAATGAGCCTCATTTTTTAAGGATAAGGATAATCACCTTTATTGACCAAGTATGTTACACACAAGGAATTTGTTTCCGGTACAGAACTGATGGCAGCCATCTGCGGCGCCAACTCAACCGATAGCTCTAACCATCGGGGGCAACGGGGGTTCAGTGTCTTGCCCAAGGACACTTCGACACGTGGGCATCCGGCACTGAGATTCGAACCTTCAACCTTCTGGTTGGGAGACGACTGCTCTACCCACCGCACCACTGTCGCCTCCCCCACATATTGCCTCCTCCTCCTTTTGCTGCCTACCAGTATAACATTTTACACAAGGATATGTAAACTAACAAGTCTGGTTAAAAATGATGATTAGCTAAAGGATAAAATAAGAGTGAGTGGAGTAACATGTTACAGAAAGACAGAAAAAACAAGAATCAAAGTACTTTAATTTTAAATATAACTGACCTATCATGTGGTGCAAATGTGTGCTCATGAGACTAAGTTTACTGAATGGGCTTAGGTTAGGAATGTACTAAGGGATGTTCAAACTAGGGTTAATAATGTGTCAATCTGACCTAGCAGGTGTGTCCAGATGTTTCCCGTCTCCGTGTGGATTCTGAAAATGCTCCTGAAGCAGGCACGAAATGAAGGCATGGGTGGCCTGTGCCCATGAAGCAGGAAGTCGTTGTCCTTCAGCCAATCAGGGAGCACATCATGATGTATGACACGCCACCGGCCCTCCCATACCTTAGTGGTTGATAAACGGCACAGGAAGAAACACAAGCTCTGAATAAGAGCCCGAAGGCTGGAGTGAATGGAAAATGTTAATGAAAAAAATGACTCCTAAGTTAATTGAAATACCCAGTATGAGAAGCAGCTGCTTATTCATATCCTTGAACCAGAGTGTGTGTTTATGTGTACAAGTGGAGTACCGTGTGATCATGAGGGCGTGTATGGTGTCACTGTCAAATGAGCAGTATAAATAAACTGAAGTCTGACATGGCAAACCCCAACAAATAATCCTTTGTAAATTTATCTCAGGAGTGATTAACTTCCCTAATTTACAACTTGCTGGCTGCAATGTCAGCAGACTGTGTGCATCAGTGTGTATGTGAATATTAGTCTAGGCTTGTGTACTGAGATCAGATGAATCCAGATTTCAGCACTGTCGGCTTACAAGTGGTCACTAACTCGTGCCTACCTTCTTCTTCATTTACATTTCAAATTAATGACACATAGTTGATTTTAAAAAACCCTACAGGACATAAATAGAGTTCTCTCAGAAGTTGTTGTTTTCATGCGAGTTTCTGGTAAAGCCGACGCCAAAAGAAGAAACAAATAACATGGTAGCTTCGATTAACTTTGCCCTCTTACATTACTGTGAAACTGTTTTATCACTTGTGCACAGCAATACTAAAGATGTTTGACTGTCAGAGGTCAACTAGGAAAAAATTAAATAAAAATGGATCAGCCTGACACATACAACATTGTTTTCACTGCGTTTTTATAGTTTTACTGGTTTGTCTTACTGTGTGGTTTTAATGAGTGGTGTTGTTTTAACTGCCTCTGTAAACACAAACATTGCTCTCGGGAACAAATTTTGTAGGCAGTGGAAATAAATGTGTGGTGCTCCTTTACATTTGTACAGAGACGTTAAAAGGAAGGACTGAGAGGAAATATTTCTTAGAAAGGGATGAAACAATGTAGCATAATCAAATTTTTGCCCCTGCGAGTATGTGTGTATGTTCAATACCTTGTGTACAAACTCCTCCACCTTCTCCATGGCATGGTGAGCCTGCAGCAGGGGAGTCATTCCCATGAAACCTTCATCACTGCTCCTCTCCTCCTCTTCCTGTTCACTCTCCTCTTCCTGTTCACTCCCTCTGTCATCGTCTTCATTTATTCTTCTCTCCTCATCGCATTCTGGGACACTCTGAAACAAAAAGAAACAGACATTGTCAGGACAGAGGTGGTTCACACTCTCAGAGCTTTGTTGGCTCTTGAAGCATTTTTTTCACTTCACGCAAAATTGGTTAGCGTGGTTCTTGCTATGTGTTCGAATGTCACGAGTAATAACTGTAGTCAATGCATTTGTGACATCAGGAATGTTATGACCTATAAGTTGGAGAGAAGCCTAGAACGGTTCGAGGCAGAGAGGCTTGGAGACTTTAGACACCAGTCATAGTGTCGTGCACATATTACATCACCAAAATGTAGCACCTGGTCCCGGACTGCCGGCTCACCCTTTCTACCCAGAATGCATCTCTACTTTGTTTCCCCTCAGTCATGCTGTGGATAGTAAGGTTGTGCTTGTAGGGTATGAATAACTCTGCCTCTATGTGTGTGTGTGTGTGTGTGTGTGTGTGTGTGTGTGTGTGTGTGTGTGTGTAGAGGGGGGGAACAGGGTGTCCTCTAAATGTACTCAGTATGCCATTGCTAAATCGGTGCCTCCTGAGAAGCCAGTATACACACATTCATGCCTGCACAGATGATACTGGGTCAAACAAAGCATGGTGCTATGCTCACATGCACACTGTACACATAACATTCAAACTGTTATTTTGCATAATACATACAAGGATGGCAAAGTACTGTCAGGAGAGATACAAATAGGAGACAGTGTGTCATACACACAACACATTATTTGACATGTAAATGACCTACAGCCTGCATGATTCAGTGATTTACAATCAGCCACCCTCTTGCAAAAAACTCCCGTTTTCATCAAATGACTATGACTGCAGTTTTTTTTGTTTTTTTTTTTAGGTGATATTACATTATTGTGTGTCACATATACAAGTGTCCAGGCATTGCTGAAACATATACACACACATACATAATACAGTCAAGCCCGAAATTATTCATACCCCTGGCAAATTCTGACTTAGTTACTTTTATTCAACCAGCAAGTTTTTTTTGACAGGAAATGACACAGGCTTCTCCCAAAAGAGAATAATACGATGTACAAGAGGCATCATTGTGGAAAAAAATATTTCTCAGC
>NW_018127921.1:4126162-4133971 GCF_001952655.1 Monopterus albus | reverse complement strand
GGCTGAAAAACACCCCCAAAACATTAGGTTCCCACCACCATGTTTGACAGTGGGAATGGTGTTCCTAGGGTTGAAGGCTTCTCCTTTTTTACGCCAAATGAAGGCTACATCATTGTGGCCAAACAATTCAATTTTTGTTTCATCTGACCATAAAACAGAAGACCAGAAGTCTTCTTCTTTGTCCAGATGAGCATTTGCAAACGCCAAGTGGCCTTTGGTGTGCCTTATCTGGAGACGTGGTGTCCTCCTTGGTCTGCATCCGTGGAACCCAGCGGTGTGCAGTGTCCATTGGACTGTCTGCCTTGAGATGTTGCCACCAGCAGAGCCCAGATTCATCAGGATGGCCTTGGTGGGGATCCTTGGATTCTTTTTTTTACCTCTCTCACGATCCTCCTGGTCAGCACAGGTGTCACTTTTGGCTTCTGGCCACATCCTTCGAGATTTTTCACAAGGCAGAACGTCCTGTATTTTGTAATAATACTTTGCACTGTAGCCACTGGAACTTCAAAACATTTAGATATGGTCTTATAGCCCTTTCCTGACTTATGAGCAGCCACAATGTGCAGCCGCAGGTCCTCAGTGAGCTCCTTTGTCTTAGCCATGACTGTCCACAAACCAACAGTAGAGAGCTTCTGTTTTTCACCTGTTGAGTTGATTAAAACAGCTGTTCCCAATGAATCAGTGTAATTAGGATGCTTTAGAAAAGCTTGGACTATTTGGAATGGTATAGAACTTTGGATTTTCCCATAGACTGTAACAGTTTGCAAAGGGTGTGAATAATTTTGGACATGCCACTTTTTGTTCAAATGTAAATAAAGGCTGAGAAATATTTTTTTCCACAATGATGCCTCTTGTACATTGTATACATACACATATACACACACACACACTGCAAACAAAGAACTCCTGTCCCAGGCTGTACAAAAAAAATCTGCCACAAAATCATCACACTAATAGCCACTTTGGCCAGCGACCAAATCACAAAAATATCAATTTAAAAGGTAGAGTCACTGTATCATGTATCTCCAAATTTGACAAGTTAAAATTTTTCAGAAAAATTCTCCTAAGTTAAATACTATATTTTAACTGGCTAAAAACAAGACCGTTAGCTCATTTCAAGTTTTGAAGAACATGGTTTTCACAGCGACCACAGGGGGCTGAGCTGCCAGCTTGAGAAAAGTAGTAGAAACTGCAGTCACACAACTCATTCCAGACTGTGAGGCTGCAGAGTTGAGGTTTAGCAGCAGATGATGCAGAGGGTTTGACTGTCACTTAGTTAGCTGTAACAAGATCCAATAGCAACTCAGAGAGAAGATTCAGACAGGGGAACAACTGTAGGAGTGAAGCAGGTTATGGTTCTCGGAGATTCAAGCTATTCTTGACACTAATGTGCTTACATCCAGGAACTCACTCACACACACACACACACTCCTTGGATGAACACGGTATGTCAGACGCACACGACTCGACCTCAGCTGCCCTTTCTCAAACAAGCCATTATGGCAGAGGTTGTAGAATCAAATATCACTCTGGTCACAGGCTAATGTCCGTCCTCGGCTCTGAGAGCTTGCCACACAACAGCTCATCATGTCTGCCTAAAACAGAGTGAGGTCAGTGAACCAGAGTCACACATGTCAGGTAATCGGCTCTGAGAGCTTGCCACACAACAGCTCATCATGTCTGTCTAAAACAGAGTGGAGGTCAGTGAACCAGAGTCACACGTCAGGTAATAATCATTTCAGTTGCTGTACAGCACTGTTCCCACTTTTTTAGGAAACAATCTCCTGAGAAATGCCTGGGAAAAAAAAACTGAAACAGATTTGACATGTTTAAACCAGTAGAAGGAAAACTGGTCCATTATCACAGTAAATACTTGGCTTCAGGAGGAGTCTCAAAACTTTCAAGTATATTCTCTTTACTTGCAAAGCAAAAACAAAATAGCTGCAGGCACGCCCCAAGTTTCCATAATACAGTGAGACATGATAAATAAAACCCTACAAAAAAGGACACTGCAGGACAAAGTAAAGAATAACTACGAAGCACAGATACTGACATTTTTCACATAAGTATTAGCTAAGCAGCTAGTCGTGGATGATATGCAGACATGCAAACAAGAGGAGACCCAGGAAATCCCTCAAGACGCTGTTCTGCTCAACATTAGATGAGGCAGTTTTTCTTAAAAGTCCCTAAAGACCAATCTCCTCTTCTGTCCAACACACATAGACAAAAAAAACAAAACATGTATCCAGTTCCCTTCAGACTCATTAACCATTCTCTATGTATACTTGGCTAGCAATTTTCACCTGACTAATGAGTATTCACATGCACACACACCTGAGACACTGTGTTTGTGTTTTTGTCGTGGGACATCTCTGCTCAATTTAGTTCTGCTGAGCTTTACAGGCAGCTAATAGATGATATGTTTGACAATTAAGCAAAGAAAGAGAGACCTTTAATGTAAAGAAAAATCTCCATCTCACAGTAAGCCATCGAACTTTAGACTCAAAGTAAACAAAGTCCCAGGCTGGCAGTCGAGTTGAAGGTGGGATTCAGGAAACAGCTGAAACTTTGTGGACCAATGGCGAGAGAGCCTGAATCTAGAATGGACTAAAGAGGGAAGAGCTCACCCTTGTACACCATAACCCCTGCACAGCGTGCATGGAGTAATCTGGCATCTGACTCACACATGTACAATGCGCTCATGATAACAATTTGAAAAAGATGACAAGACCTTCAGTAACAAACAGTATCTTCCAAACACACCCAATATGTCAAACTATCTCTTTAAGATTAGAAACGTAGCTGCAAGTCAATAAGTGGAACACGTCCATAATATTTTGGACATTCAATGTAATATATTAGCCTGCACCGTAAACTTCAGTTTTTTTCTGTCAAAACAATAAGAATAATTATTCTGTATTTTCTTACAACATAATACGTAGTCCAGTTTCCACAGTAGCTGTTAAGAGGTGGCAGGATGTCAGCGTAATGACGTCAGATTTGTTCCCAACAGTGGCCAAGGGTTTTAATGCATTATAGCTAAGAAGAATGCTAGGGCAGCTAAATGACTGACTGCTGATGACAGGGACAGTGAGAAGAAAGCAGTGGGTACTAACTCATGACGCACACAGGATTCTTCAGGGCAACGCACACCTGCGATGACGCATGTCAGTTCACTGGGTTTTTTTTTTTAAAACATCTGTAAAAGACACTGAAGTTTTGTACCTAATGTATGGATTACCCTTGTGGATATAAACTGAAAGCTATAGTGTTTGGGGGTGTTATATTTAGAGACATCTTTATGACACTTTTAACTGCAATCATCTGTTTAAAACCTTTCTGAGCACCAAATTCAAATATCCACTACAAAGGTTAAAGTGACCATGGCATGCTCATTTCCAGCCATTTAATGTTTAATCTTGGGTACCTCTAGATTAGCTTTGCACCCCTCATAAGTCAAAATAGTCTAATAAAATGATAATTCACTGTTGTAACATTGTAGATAAGTCAGAAAACAAGGAAAAGCATGCCAAGATTACTGGCAGGCAAAGAGTTATTGTTTCGAAATTCTTTTCTACAGCTGTGGGGTGTGATCAGGAAGACACACAAATACCAGAATCTCATGGGGACAAAAGGTATAAAAACAGGATACTTGAAAAAATTGTTTTTTTTAAATGGAGAACACATTTTTTAAAATAATAAATAATCCATTTAACTTTTAGAAGACACATAACACAGATCAAACTACCGTACCAAACTAGGAGAGAGAAAAGCATCCGACCCAGTGTGATAGCAAACAGGATGTGCGATACCAACCTCAAACCTTTGCCACACACTCAAACACATTTTGAGACTCATACTAACACCAATCTAAAAAGCTGAAAGATTAAAGGGGTGGGCTGAAGGGTGTTAAGACAGCATGTTGACAGAGGCAGGGTGCCCCTAGTGTCCTCTCAGGTATCCGTGTTGTGTTACAGTAGGTGAAAAGGTGGATACAAACACACACAAGCAGTGACAAAAGTAACAATACGTACACATTGACACTATAGTGCTTCAGCTCAATAGCTCTATGCTGACTGCCTTTCACAGTGAATAACAGAGCAGCTTTGTATACACATGCACAGAGTCAAACTACAAGAACACAATGCCTTTGAAGGAGGGAAACTGGCACATTTCTTTGATCAGTTTGGTCAGATACGCTGCCTTCATGGGATGCTAATCTCACATATCCACGTTGTCACTTTAGAGCGGAACAAAACCATCAGGCCAACCAAACTGAGCTAAGCCCATCATAATGCTCTGTTAATTACTGTATCACAAAATGACTCAAGTTTGATAAGCGTTGAAGGTGGTGGAGATTGGAAAACAAGGTCAATCCATGCAAAATCAAGCTCCAAGAACCCGCTGAGAAAGTAAATGCTCCATTCTCCTTCAGCAAATATTTCCGAGTTGCTTCCGTACAAGGCATTATTAAATATCCAAGTGCTTTGCTATAGTGCTAGCAGTAGAATGCGCTTAGATTGTTGTTTATTTTTAACTTTTATTTACCATGTTGGTGTACTTAAAGTATGTAGCACATCTTTTCCTCCGTTAGTGACACATTTTATTCTGTTTTTGCTGTACTTGCATGCAACATGTTCTTAGGTTTTTATCTTGTTTTCAGGGTTTCCTGTGTATGCTTTGCACTTTAGTGGTGCACACTCAAAATGTGATACCATGTTATGCATCTGATAAAAAAAAAAAAAACTTAAGTAAAACTAGACACAGTGCAGTACTT
The DNA here is from genome assembly GCF_001952655.1 of Monopterus albus. Taxonomy (NCBI): domain Eukaryota; kingdom Metazoa; phylum Chordata; class Actinopteri; order Synbranchiformes; family Synbranchidae; genus Monopterus; species Monopterus albus. The sequence continues at coordinate 4,129,194 of NW_018127921.1, read as the reverse complement.
TTAAAAGAAGCAAAGAGCAAACTTCTATGTACCAAAACGTTCTTTAACTAAATTTAAAACACTTTCGTTAAAGTGACATCTAATTATCTTCTAGTGTATATATAAATCTAGTGTTAAATCTGCTTTCTCATTACACTATACACACAATACACTAATGAACAGGATTAATCCATCAACTTGGCCTATATCAGACCTTGGATATCTATTTGGCTTCTGTCTGTTTATGAGTGTTCTTAACTGATATTGTATTACTATGTTTCTATTGTTGTAGCACTTTGTGCTCTTGAGCTGGAAAGTGTGGTACAAATAAAGTTTATTATTATTATAAATCTTGGAAAAAGCGGTAGCAGGACAGCTGATCACTTTTATGGAACAGAATAAACTATTTGACGAATTTCAGTCAGGGTTTCGTAAGATGCATTCTACTGAGACTGCTTTACTTCTCAAATGACAATGATGGCTGCAGACTCTGGTCGATATACAGTTCTGGTTTTATTAGATTTAACATCTGCCTTTGACACTATGGATCATGGAATTTTGATAAATCGGCTCCAGTCTGAGTTGGGGTTTTCTGGGTCTGTCCTTAAGTGGTTCTCTTCCTATCTTAGTGATCGAACTTTTAATGTGGCTATTAATAATGTTATGTCTGATGTGGCTGCTCTGCCCTGTGGAGTTCCACAGGGGTCGGTCTTGGGTCCTCTCTTTTTCTTATATATTTTATCTCTGGGTCAGATTATCTGGCGTTTTAAGAATGTGTCATATCATCTTTATGCAGATGATCTTCAAATTTACTGTTCTTTTAATGATTCAGTGTTTCACTTTTTAGCAATATTATTAGAGTGCTTGTCTTCCATCAAGAACTGGCTCAATAATAATTATCTTCACAAACTCCGATAAGACTGAAACTCTTATTGTTGCACCTGTTAACAAGTTTGCAGTAATTAAACAACACTTTGGTTTGCTGGGCTCCTCTGTCCAGTTGAGCCTGAGAAACCTTGGTGTTGTGGCAATGTCTCTTGATTGTCATATAAGACAATTAGTCAGGAACTGCTTTTATCATTTGAGAGATATTTCTAAATTAAGGAAGATTTTATCAAAGACGGATCTTGAAATGACTGTTCATTCTTTTATTTCTTCGCATATTGATTATTGTAACTCTATTTTTACTTGTTGTAATAAGTCTACTTTAAACCGACTTCAGGTTGTCCAGAATGCTGCTGCGAGGCTCCTCGCAGGAACCTCTAGATCAGCTCATATCACTCCGGTTTTGTACTCACTTCACTGGCTACCAGTCAAGGTCAGAGTTGATTTTAAAATTTTAGTGCTGACATTTAGGGCACTACATGGGCAGGTCCCCCAGTATATTACTGCTTTGTTGGTTTCATATTCTCCCAAACGTACCCTTCGTTCCTCAAATCAGCCCCTTTTGTTGGTCCCAAAAACTTGCTTTAAATCTCGGGAGGACCTGTCTTTTAAGGTGGTTGCTCCAAGATTATGGAATGCTCTGCCCTTGTCTTTACGTATGGCCGAATCTGTTGAGGGTTTTAAAAAGCAGCTGAAGACACATTTATTTAGACAGTTTTTTAATTGATTGGGTTTACAGATTTTTATGAACTGTTTTTATTCTGTTATTTGAATTGCTTTTAGGTTTTATGTATATTATTTGTGTTTATTATTATTACTATTCTGTGATGTTGTGAAGCACTTTGTGATTTTGTCTGTGAAAAGTGCTATATAATTAAAGTTTACTTACTTATTATTGGAAACATATTGGTGCTAGACAATGATGCATACACATGCAAAGGCAGCAGACTAAGGTCAAGTGATTAAACCACAGCACTAATGAACCCTGAAACTATTAAAAGATGTGCTCAATGTTAAATTTGATACTATATGAAAAGTATAATTTGCTGAAAAATGTGCATAATGGGAATTAGATTTTATAAACTGCTTATATTGATCCTATATTGTTATAAAGACAGACTCTGTGGGTCAGCATCAGTTACCAAACATCATACTTCCCTGCTAACAAGACCTATTTGATTTATTATTTATGTGAGGGTGTGTGTTTAGGTGGGATAGTTTTCCTGTGTTACCGGTCAACCCAGAACACACCTCATGGCTCCAGACAAACCAGACGACAGTGTTTGTTTGTGTTAGGATACTCACCCCATTGTGAAAGGGGCACTCTGTGGCGCTGAGGTGACTGGTTGAAGAACCTGAGGTGGGCGTGTCTCCTTCCTCCCAGAGGCTCATGGGATCTGTATGTGCACCAACTGTCCTCTGTTCTGTGCAGTTTGATGTTCTGTGGCGCAGCACAAAGCCCAGGCCCTCGGCCCCACTCCCCTCTCCTCTGTCCAGCTTGAAAGGCTGGATCGGCCTGCACTGAAAACTGGAACAAACTTAGCTGGGACTGGTCAGACAACTCCGTGGATGATGCTGACGGTATCTGAGTAACACCAAACCTGAGGAAATTGAACAGGAATAGCCATAAGTTAAAGAAGACAAGAATGTTGTAGTTTCATGCAGAACAAGAAGAAAATAGGTATAAAAATGTGCTGGTGTCATTACTAAACATGTGAGGACATTAACCACAACCCAAATGTTAAGCAAACAGATCCAGTAAATGTAGGATCTGCAAAAGTCCTTGGTTTGGAAGATTTGCCTTTCCGTCCTTCTGCAGACATTTAGCCATCATAGGGATAAATCTAACCATGTGTAGCTGAACTACTCATTCATATCTGCATGGTTATTTTGTAGCATGTTTCCAAACAGTCACTCATTCACAATGAAGACTTAATGTTCCATAAATGATGATTATTAGCATATACTGCTTTACTGCTGCACTCTCTCCATTTATCTCTCAAACACACAAGCATAAACACAAAATCAATGTAAGCATGCCCTCAAGCACTGAAACCAAATGTATACCATGTTCTTGTACTATCAAACACAAATGCACACACACACACACACACACACACACACACACACACACGTACACACGTCTTTATGCCTTTGTGTGGCCCACG
>NW_018127921.1:4123911-4125586 GCF_001952655.1 Monopterus albus | reverse complement strand
ACACACACAGTGGAACTCCTTACAAGAACCAACTGAACAACCAAAGCAGCAGAACAGAGAGAACAGAACAGACCGACCCCATACTGAAATAAAAAGCCTAGCTATAATGGAACCTAGGCAACTGCAGATGAAAAAGTTTTTTTCCCCCCTCCACACACCCAAACCAAATGGGGCTTCCCAGGGTCAGAGCCAAATCGAAATGTTGAAGTTTCAGTTCTGAAAAAAACTGCTGACACAATGTCTGTCGACAGCAGGATGCAAAATGGCTCATCAAGATCTTGCATGCAGAGTAACAGTATAATCACAATTTTTCTGGTTCGTAAAAGCCTTGTGAATATTGCTGAAAAAACTTAGAAGAAAGCATCTGGATGCAGTTTTAGGTAGAAGACATTTCACCTCTCATCCAAGAGGCTTCATCATGATGATGCTGTCTTCTAATTTTTTTCAGCATACTACAACCTGGATGACTGAGAATTTGCACAGACATCTTGTGAATATTGTATACACCCCGATGTTTCCCAAATAAAAGTCCCTGGTGTGAGGTTCAATTATTTTCTATACTCAGTCCCCATGAAACAAACCAATCACACACACCAGCTTTCTATCTGCTCTGTTATAACAACTCAGAGATTACAGCCAAACTGCCCCTGAGTGACAGAGGGACCCAGAGGACAAAAACAGCAGCAGGAGCCTAAAGGAAACATGCCTGTGACGTGCAGAGAAAACCCAGATTAGGAAAGAGCTCAATCATTACTCTCACTTCGTAAACAAATTTCTTCGGGCATGTCCTTGAGCAGCACTTCCATTTCTTGGCTAATGAAACTAAACTGAGGAACTGAGGAAAATACAACTGAGGAAGCAATCATGACTGTTAGAGCTATGTATGCACTGTATACACTGTAACACACCAATCCTATGAAAGAATTTACTGAAAGATTAATCTATTCATTTTTGAACATTTTAATCTCCTGCCATTATGAACTGGCCCTGAAGCTACTAGAGCAACCCCATTAATACACATTACTGTCCTTTTAACCATGGATGCTCTTGAGCATTTAATATTAATGTTACTGATTTGAGCTACAGGTCAATATCTGTAGTACAGTGAGTGCGTTTATCCACTACAGCTGCCAATGAATGTGTCTGACAGGCTCAGTATGATAAGAAGAGGAAATTTAAAAACCTTAGCGATTTTTTAATGACACAAATGACGTTACTGGTCTTTAAAATTTTAATATTATTGACTCTCAGCTAAACAAAGTCTACAGATTAAGACATGGAAACAAAATTCAAACAAACTGGATTTGTCTGACATGATTCATTTGTGCTAATGCTGATACAATGGAAAAATTCTTCAGCCCCGACTTTGTAAATTTGTTAATTTTTAGGTTATTGTCATACAGCACATCTTACCTGCACTGCATGTTCCTGCACATTCTTTGCCTGATGCATGAAATCGAAGCTTTGTATAACCTCACAAGTGAAGCAAAGTTAATCTACGTCAAACTCTCTCTCTGATCTACTGGTTTTCATTGTGCTCTCTTAAGTGTTGCAATGTGTAACAGTGAAATATACTGAAATGAAAATTATCTCATAAATAAATTTAAAAAAAAAAAACTTCGGAAGGGGCAGCTTGGAAAATATACTTGTTCACTTTTCATGCTAGAATAAACAA
>NW_018127921.1:4118737-4122349 GCF_001952655.1 Monopterus albus | reverse complement strand
AATATAACAAACAAAACAGTAATTACAACGCTTTAGATGTGCTAGTAGGCAGACAGATTGAGTTACCTTTGACCACAACCAGGCTAGCTGTTTCCCCCTATTTTCAGTCTGTGTGCTAATCCAAGCTAACTGTCTGCTGACTGTAGCTTCATATTTAATGAGCAGAGATGATAGTGGGTTCCGTTTTCTGATCTCTCAGAAAGTGAACAAGCCCATTTCCCAAAATGTTCCTTTAAAACATTCACAGCCTATGCAAGATAGCTTTACATTGGGTGTACTAGCTGAGAATATAAAATCTAAGCTGGTATAGAACAGTAATAATGACCATTCTTAATCAACTTTCACCTACTTTGATCAACTTCTGGTTGTTTTCTTTGGCTGGACTTCAATGATAGGTAAAGTAAAGCAATTCATGGCCCAAATGACCTTTCATCTAGCAGTACCCGACTAGAATTCAGCTTGCACAACACTTCATTACATGGTAGGATGTGTATATATCTAATGACCATTTCTTTTAACCTTAAAATGTGTTTTGGGATTACCATATGTAGTTAACATGCTAAGATTAGCCTTGTAACAGACTACACAAGGTCATTTTGTACTGGCAGCCAGTGTTTCCTCGTTGTCACTGTCTGTTTCACACATGAGCAGAAAACAGCTGACTTCACTCCAAAGCAGTGTGGAGTCGGTCACTGTCACTGTAGATCTGTTAAGAAGTGGCTCCAAAAATCAATCCTGGCAAACGACAAACAAACCCAACAAGAACTCAGAAGAAAAGAAAGAAAGAAAATAAAAACTGGAGAAATATCAGAAGAACTGAAGAGAAATGTCAGTGGGAATTGATATGTTCTCTAGGTTGTCTTTTTCCTCAAGGCAGTGAGTGAATCTGGGCAGCAGCTGTAAAAAGTGTGGTATAAGAGATCAGGGCTGCAACTACGATATTTTGAATAATTGATTAATCTGTCAATTATTTCTATGATTAATCAAAAGTCTAAAATCCTGCATAAATCCATTTTCCCCATTATGAAAACAAAAAATGTATTCATTTAAACAGTGCTTGTGCAATGTTTCTATGCAGTGCATTATTAAACTGAAAAATTATTTGTTCAAGAATAGAGCTTTTATAAAGTGCACAATAGGTTCTTATAGTGTTAACAAAAACACTAAAATGTTTATTATTTAAAATAATTTATATTTTCATAAAACATGCCATGCTAATGTAAAGAGCCTGTACACACGTCTACTACTATTGATGGTTAAAAGTAAATTTGAGTATGACTAAATCCTCAACACATTTACTCTTAGGCTATGTGCTCCGCACAATTCCCAATAACTTGCATGCATCATCAATGTTCCTGAACACACCTCTATAACTTAGTTTTGCTTATTGTGTTTAATATACAGCTATTGAGAGCGTCATCACTGGCTGCATCACTGTGTGGTATGAAGGCTGTACTGCCTCCTGCAGAAGGACCCTGCAACGCATGGTGAAAACAGCCAGCAAGATCATTGGTGCCCCTCTGCCTTCCCTTACGGACATCTTTAACACCCGCCATCAGTATTGCTAATTATACCTCCCACCCAGCATGCTCCCACTTCGGACTCCTGCCTTCAGGGAGAAGGTATCGGAATCTTCAGGCCCACTCCACCAGACTCACAAACAGTTCAAAGTGTTTATTTTTCATATGCACAGTTAGGAAACATGTTTCCCTGTACAATGAAATTCTTACTTTGCCGTCCACATGAATGCCACAAAATACAAATGAAATGTAAAGTAGATAAATAAGTAACACAAAATCTAAGGCACTTTAAGCAGCAACAGATGCAGCAATATAATAAAAAATATATAAGAATATTACAAAATGTATGCTGCATGGGAGCAGCATGTGCAGCAGTCAACAGTCACTGTGCAATTATGCATGTGCAAACTGAGAATGTAAACAGTACATCACATATTTCCTGCTAGTAAACTCCTCAGCTGTTTAGGAGTCTGATGGCAGAGGGAAAGAAAGAGTTTTCAGTCTAGTGGTCCTGCAGTTCACACTTCTGAACCTCCAGCCAGAGGGCAGAGAAGTGAACAGTCCGTGCTGGGGATGTGTTGGATCTTTGAGGATGGAGGCAGCTTTCCTACGCACCCTGCGGTGGTAAATGCTCTGCAGAGAGGGCAGTGGAGTCCTGGTGATCTTCTCCACAGTCTTTACCACTCTCTGCAGGCAAGCTTCATCAGCTTCAACAGCTTCATCCTCCAGGCTGTGAGGATGCTGAACGCTGTCCATTACCTCCCCCCCCTCTGCCCCTGGACCATAACTCACCACAGAACATAAAAAGACTACCCTTGCTGTTCAATACAAAAAGGGGGAATCCCTTTTTGTCATATTATATGTAAATCTGGCTCTGAAACTGTGGCTTGAGGTCCCATATTAGTTTAAAGGGCTCATCTGACAAGGTTGTGACCATTTGTACTAAGAAATCCCACATTTATCACTTTATGTAGACTATAAAATGTGTAAGAAAGGAGGGAGGCTTTAGCAGGTTACACAGAAGATGTGAATGCTGTCTGAATATGAGCCAAGGGGGAAAATGTGTTTTATGGAGAAGTGAACTGCAGTGGACAGCAAATGGTGAAATCATGACTTATACTATAACTGAAGGAAAAACAAAATGGAGAGATGAAGGAAAAGATGTGAAGGAAGGGCGTAAGATGTGACTCACTAAACCTGCTGTGCAGCATATTCTGTGGCTCTGCCTGTGGATTGCATTAGTGTATGAGTGGTTGTGTAGTGACACATGAGGTTGTCGGCCATACGCAGTGTTTTGCCTTTCTTTCACTGAGCAGAAAACAAATATTGGACAAAGATCAAGCGGGATAGTACAAGCACTGAGAAAAAGCCATTTTCACACACGTTGACAGACTGCACACTGGCTCACAACCTGACTGAGCAAACAGAGAAATACTGACAGATAAATGGAAGTGATAGGGAGATAAGAAAAATAACAGGAGTGAGGCAATGTGGGTTAGAGGCACAGTTTACAAATATTTACCATTCAGTGCAAGATTTTAAAACCTATAAGCTTTAGCATTTGTTTAATTAGCCTACATGCAACAAAGTGGGCACTTTATCTTCTCTCATCCACCTGTACATTTGTTGCTGTACATTACTGTTTGGTGCAAACAACAAATTTGACACAATTTGTTTTTTCCCTCTGTTGTGAGCTGAGCCGTCCCTGGTAGGCTAGTGGTTAAGGTACAGCGCTCTCGCCGCTGTGGCCCGGGTTTGAATCAGGGTTGCGTCAGGAAGGGCATCCGGCATAAAACATGTGCCAAATGTCAATATGCGAGTCATCGGTGTGACGATTCGCTGTGGCGACCCCTAAACGGGAAAAGCCGAAAGTGACTTTCTTTCCTGTTGTGAGGTGATTAGGCTCGTTTCCCATGAGCATTTCAGAGTAAGTGTTTCAAGCAAGTCTTTGTATTTAACTGCCTGTTAACTAAGGGGATTATTAATTAGGACATTATTGAAGAGAGAGGTGCTTCAAAGGCCACTGAGTTAGAATAATAGCTTTAAGTCAAATGCCCACTGTTGGCTGCAAGAGTAATCTCTGTAGAGCGCT
>NW_018127921.1:4113284-4118705 GCF_001952655.1 Monopterus albus | reverse complement strand
CTGCATTTTAGACTACTGACTGCATCACAATGACTGCACTAAAATAGGACGTTTATCCACTTTTACAGCAATGTTACAGTATCTCTATGAGTACTGGATACCAGATCTTTAGTTGTGAATGCCAAATGACAGGTCTTTTTCCCTGCGTGCTCAGTGTCTGAGTCATTTCATCAGATACGGTATGGCCTGTACTCTATCACCTGCTACTGTATGTCACTACTCTCTGTGTTTCTCATACGTACAGACACTAAACAACAGTGTCACACAGGGAAATGGTAGATATATTTCTCTGCCTTTCCCTTTAACACACACATTTAAGCTACATGTGGTTAAATTTTTAATTTGAATCAGAAGCGTCGCAATGACACAACCGAACCATAACAGCAGGGAAAGTAATACTGACTTATCAGATGTTTCAACAAATGTTGAATCTGTAAATTTTACAAAACACTTAAAGTAGGTCAGTGTGTCTTTCTTAATACATTGTTTATTTTGTGACCACCCTTCAGTAGGTAAGATATTGAACTGATGAGATACATTACAAGTTATATATGACAGTGTACCAAACTGAATGCATGTTCATGTTTTAGTGTTGTCTAAACAGTGAAGTAATCATGTGTCAAAGAGAAATCCAAATTAACCATGATCTTTGTCCATGACCTCTCACCTGGTTTTCAGGTTAGACAGGTGCCTCTGTCAGTCAGCAAGAGAAAGTACGTTTCCACAGGTTTACTCTGATCTGTTTAATTTGTTTACTCAATGGTTTTGATGGAAAATTTCCACTACTTGACACACCTGAAAAACAACTAGGCTTACTGAGCATATGCTAAAAACACAATCCAAATTAGGTGCATATCCAAGCAGATAAATAGACTCCCTCTATGTGCAGCTTTTTGCATAACATTTTCTGTTTCCATTTAGCTCTTCTAATTCAATATAACAGCTTTTCTAACAACAACACTTTTTCTTTTAAAGAAGCCACAATCACTAATTTAAAATGACCAATGCAGAGTCAGCAGCACAGACATGTAGAACTGTTTCTTGCTGTTACCATCACTCAAAAAGCCACAAACATATAGTGATTGTGTCTTCTCTTTTTCTATTATCAGTACCACCGTGACAAGTCAGGGTGAGTGTGGGATGGTGTTAGTAATGGGGTTGGGTGAGTGTGGGAGGTTTTTTAATCAATGTACTTAAAACATAATCACTCTCTACACAGCTACACCTGAATGCTAGTCAGTGCAAATGATTACGTTGCATATCATATTTAACATGGGTGAGGTTTGCTTCATGAAAAACTGACTACTTAGAAAAATGACTATTTTTAACATGCTTTTTACTGTTTAGCAAACACTGTCCTAGTTTCAACCCATATCAACCAACAGACAGTAATGAAAGAAATCTTAGTATCAAGAAAATATCTAGGGTGTATGTATTCCTTGGTGATCCCCCCATCCTGGTACAACAGTGGGTTTCTGATGTGGCTGCCAGCAGCCTTATGATGGAGTGATAAACAAAGAGATCCAGTGTGAAGTAAACTACGCACACTCTTGTTCTCTCATTCACAGTATACACTCGGACAGAAAGCCACATACTAGCAAGTATACACAAATGCCTGACAGACATAAGCATAATGTAATTTGAATCCATAGTCTGTTGTATATCGTACATTACCCTACATACAGTATCTTCTACTGTACTGTAAATATCAATTGTACAAATCCATCGGTAAATTAGTTCTGAATGTTCATACTGTAGATACTGCGCACTCTTCACTGCTGTTATTGTACTTCTGGTTAGATGCTAAACTGCATTTCGTTGCCTTGTACTTGTACATGGGTAATGACAATAAAGTTGAATCTAATCTAATCTAATGTAACTGTCTGTAAGGTGTAAATATTTCACCATAAAAATATTCCATAGGTATATAACAAATGTCAACTACACCAACACCCTGGTAATAATACAGTTCTAGCTGACATTTTGGTGTCCTTAGCCAGAGGAAATTAGTCAATTCATTATAAGCACTGTTTGGTTTGATATGAAACAAACAGGTTACTCTTGAACATACAACCTTTGTCACAGCACCAACCCCTCTGTTAAACACTCTCCCAAACTTTACCCAAACGCCATACTAACAGTTCAAAAGCCAATCTATAAGGAAAATCCGGGTAAAAAGTAGCGCTACCCCTTGGAAGTCAACTTGTCAAATCATTAGTTGCGAGACCTGTCAGTTCTACAGAGCAATCAAGAGTCAGTTCTATGCTCCACTGCTGCTCCACCACTGTCTGGTTTGGTTCAGCAACCAAACAGACTCCAGCGGACAGTTCGGACTGCAGAATGAATCATCGGTGCCAGCCTGCCCTCCATGAAGGATCTGTACACCTCATAGGTCAAGAGGAGGACAGAGAAGCAGACCCCTCACATCCTGGACACAAACTGTGTAAACTCCTCCCCTCTGGACAGTGCTACAGGACATTACACACCAAAATTCTAAAATTCTTAAAATCACAAAATGATTAATATCTCTGGACCCATCTAGCACTTCACTTTTTTTCAGGGATTGCTGGCATAAATGGAGTGATGATTTGACTTAAGTTTCATAACTCTAACTTCTGAGCTAAGGGAGAATGGGCCTGTGGTGCATACCCGTTGTCTCACTAAGCAACTCTTAGCACCACTCAACTAAAGAAATCTAGCCGATAAATACTGTAAATTTACATGGACTGGACAGACTAGCCTCATCTTGTCCCAGCTTACCAACTAACAACACTCACAGACACTGCTCTTTACTGAACCACAATTTGAGCACAGAGCAGACACAGACCACAACAAGGTCTGTGCTCAGCTGGCTCTGCTAAGTGAATTCAATGCAGCCAAAAGCAGTGGTTTTCAAGCACCAGATTCTGGTAAACCAACGGTGGGGCATATAAAGATAAATGTTCTCATGAAAAGGAAACCTAAAACTACTGACTATTAAATTGTTTTTACAGGACTGTTAAATTGTTAAATCATCTAAATGTAAGGATGGGTACCTTCAATAAAAATAGTTAATTAGCTCAGATTATTGCTTGTTTTTATTAAGAGGTTTGTCTGCTCCATATCATTTATGCAAGGCTACACTGGTAACATATAGTTAGATGCCTTGAATTTACAAATACTTTTATAATTCAAGAACGTATTAATGGGCAGCATGGTGGTGTGGTGGTTAGCACTGTTGCCTCACAGCAAGATGGTGCTGGGATTGAGCCCCGGCTGACCCGGGGCCCTTCGGTGCGGAGTTTGCATGTTCTCCCCGTGCTTGCGTGGGTTCTCTCCGGGTGCTCCAGCTTCCTCCCACTGTCCAAAGACATTGAGCATAGGTTGCTTGGCGTCTCTAAATTGTGTGTGTGAGTGGTTGTTAGTCTGTGTGTTAACCCTGCGATGGACTGGAAACCTGTCAAGGGTGTACCCTGCCTCTCGCCCGCAGTGGACTGGGATTGGCTCCGTGACCCCGTTTGGGACTAAGCAGTACAGAAAATGGATGGATGGAACTAACTAATTATTATCCTGAAGTAATTTCATTGATGGGTTGGTCCACATAGTCATATATATTCAAGCTGCCTTTTTTAATCAAACTAAAAGTTAGCAAGGAAACTATAGCATGTACAAATGTTAGACATATTCTCACAAACTTACACATATTCTATCTTTTAATTCTGTTTACGCTCAGAAATGCTTGAGATGCTAACTGCTCCAATGGACAAAGTAAAAAACTAGTGACACTTATTTAGTTGGTTATATGTCTGGAAATTCTCAACAACATAAACTTTTTGAGAGACACATGTTGTTCTTTTTGATTTGTACACTGCGCGCACACACATACCACTGCTTTGAGATTTATGAGAGAAGGAAAGGCACAGACAGAGATAAGAGGATGCATATAAAGAAAGAGAGAGGCAGCTACTAAGACTTATAATCAATCAGTTTAGCAAAGACAGTTCTCTGCTTTTCTTAGACACTATGTCTTAGCTACTCTTCTGCCTGGCATGCTGTCAAAGACTGACACCATTATATATTACATTTTCTACAGATTTACAGTAAAAATGTGACATATTGCTCAATTGTTATGTCTAGCAGGGTGAGAGTTGGTGCATAAATCAACTCAACCATCAGGTTTTCTGTAGTCTTTTTTGTATGCTTGCAAATCAGTATGATTTAGCAGGAAATTATGTCAAATTTCCTGGTTAGATGAATTTAAAAGGTTGTTGTGGCTGCAAATCGGTGCACTCCCAGCACCTCGTCCGCCAGCACTGGGACCATCAACAACTCCGCCTCTGCAGGTGCTAGAGTGTGCTACTGGCGGCGAGGCGCACCTGCTTCAAATTAGTGGAGCATGGGTGTAATCTCGTCGCCAGATGATCTGTCCTCATCCTGCTGGTAACTTTGCATGTTTATATTGTGCTTGAGCACCTCTGTGGATTATTCTACTAACCTGATTTTGACTACTCCCAGTGACTTTGCGGTTTCCGCCATTCTGATTTGTGATTGCTATTTTGTGTTATGAACTGTTTGCCAGTGGTTTGAGATACCTGATTTTTCTGTGACTCTCTGGACTCCAGCCTTTATGATTTGCACTGCTGCCTTTAGTTATGAATTGCCAGTGTTTTGACATTCCTAATTTTCCTGTAACCTGGTTGGCTCCGGCCCTTCTGATCTTGTGTGCCACTCTGTGCGAGGCCTGTGAACCGTTTCCTCCATCAGAGAGAAATAGGTACTCAGATGGCACTGGACCTCTGCCTCCAGCCCTCACCACATCATCCTTCGACCTGCCCTGCCATCACCTGTCAGCCTGCCCAGCTACCTCCACTACACAGATTCCTCTCACTTGGCCAGCGCTCTCCTATGCCAGCTCCAGCCTCCTTGGACTGCTTTCCCAGCCAGCAGCGCTCTCCAGCCTAAAGCCAGCACCCACCTATATTCAGATCCTAGGCTTTAATACTTGATATAAACTATCTCCGTATGCCTGTTTTTCTCTCTCACTCTCATCCTCTGCTTTAACATAGTGCGCTGCACCTCTCCTTCGACCCCGGGTTGCTCCTCTAGCGGTCCAGTCAATACAGCGCCCTCAGCTGCCCGAGATCCGCTGCAATATCTCCGTGTCCGGTCCTCGTTGATTCCTCATTTCAGTATTCCTTAAATTATTTCCTTTTCCAAGCCTGAGTGCGAGTCCTGCATTTTTCTGAGTCCCCTCTGTTTGTTGTGAGACGGCTAGCCGTAACTAAGGTCTGAGACACATCTCGGATAAATTAACTGTGTAGCTAACATACTGTGCATAGTGTTTGTGCTCAAAGTGATCTGAACATAGTTGCTACAGGGTACATAATAATAATACCAATGATATACAGTGGGTACGGAAAGTATTCAGACCCCCTTAAATTT
>NW_018127921.1:4107443-4111870 GCF_001952655.1 Monopterus albus | reverse complement strand
CAAAGAGTGAAAATTTTAAGGGGGTCTGAATACTTTCCGTACCCACTGTAACAGTGATCTGCTTTGCATCCCTATGTAGACTCTGACATAGACATGCACTGATGATGCACAGGTGGAATTTGAAAATATCAGCAGGGAAAGGTATGTGTACTACACTGTGAAGCCCCAAAGGGTCAAACTGCACAAAGAAAGCCATGATTAAAATGCAAAATGGGTTTCAATACAAATACCAACAAAGAGTCTACTCCATGAAACATCCATGGGTTGAACTCAAGGAAGGGGACATCTGGGAATGTTTTATAAAGTTTTGGTTCAAGACAAATAGGCTATCAGCTGCCCAGCCCATAAAATATTTATGACATGATCTCACCCTTTGTGGCAAACTGAAAAGAAGAACCATGAAATAGGATAGGCATACATGCACTATGTGCAGTCAGTATAATATTAGGTTATTGTGTATATACTGTATAGATATACAAATGCTCAGCTCAGTAGTTACCAGGTAAGCGCTGGTAAATTTTGAGCACAGCTGCTATGTACTGCCTGCTGGTGATGATTGACAAACTATATTTTGCAGTCCCATCTTCATTAAGCACCATAATTGTTAGGAAAAACAGTGAATGTTGGCTTATCAATAATGCAAATGCTAGTTTTTACTCTCAATATTGATGAGCAAATGTTCAACAAAACCTATTAACAAAAGTACCATAGCTTACTGCATGAAACTGGTTTAAAGGAAGCACAGCCCTACAAAAATTAGACAGACGGTGTTCAGAACTAATCTTAAAGACTTTGAGGTCCAACAACAGGATATCAATTTATACTGTCTTAGATGGAAACAATTTTTTTTTAATGAAATAAATACTGCATAGTGCACAGGGGTATCTTCTAGATTAAGCAATGCTGTCTTAATCTTAATGGTCAAAACAAAATGTTACACAAACTCTGCATGTTGCCTGGGTCTAAATACAACAGATTTGTCTGATTTAACAAGATGACAAAACTAAAGGTTAGATACAAAACCATTTAGAAACAAGCTAAATCAAGTTGAGACAAAACAGGACTGTCAAGATATTAAGTGTCTTGTTGTTAATAAAATAATGACATATAAAAAAACAAATACACTTAACTGCGTAAAAACGACTACACTAACTAACCAATGCGCTAAATTCCAAAGGCACACAGGAGTCAACACGACACTAGTGAGCAAGCAAGACAAAGAAATCCAAAACTCCAGCCAGACTATCACCTTGTTGACAGTGACAATGCTTCAAGACAACGAACATACAAAGGAGCGATTCTAATTGTATAATGCTGAGTCTTTGTAATAATACATCACCTTACATTTGACACAATCTACGTTGTCAAAGATAAAATAAGAGGCAGACTGCAGTTCACCAACAGGCTGTTCATGGTTTGTTTACACCAACCTAGCGAGGTGGCTAGTCGGCTAACAAGGGCTGCCAGATCCGAAAGAAGCCAGATAACTCTTTACTAAAGCTTGTTTTTAATTCGACAGTTTACCACATCAACCTAAATGCCATTAAACATACCAAATACTCCCTCTTTAAGAATGAAGCGTCTCGTATATAGAAAACAAAAGTGTGTTTGCTTACTGGCTAGCAGATAGTGCGTCTCTCTGTTGTTTTGACAGCCAGAATTAGCTGGATAGCAAAGCTGCTAGCTGGCATGTTAGATTTAGAGGTGCCCATGTTACTCTAGAAAAGTCCTGGGTAAATTAAACAGTTTGAAACAACACAAAACAATCGTAATAATACCAATTTACAGTGGTCGGTGTCAGTTGTGTTACCTGGTCCTTGTGTCTGAGGAAGAACTGTGGGTAAGGTACCTCCGGTAACAGTGGGTTACAGGCAACAATCTTCTCTCCTCTACTCTAAACGGTTAGTGACTTGATACACTGGACTGGACTCAAAGACGTCGGAGGGAGGCAATCAGTGGGTGACGCCACTCGCATGAGCATGAGATAGCCAATCAGATCACACCATGAAAAACGACCAATCACCAACGTTCAGCAAAGGGAAGACATTTCCTACATTGGGCAACGTTTTGTAGTTTTTGATAACTGGCAAATTACATTTGCTCATCAACTGGAAACTTGTTTGGCAAGCAGCCACAATATGAAAGTTGAGCAACTTTCAAAAAATGTTTGGTCAGCCAAAGACCATAGATAGGTCTATAAGGATAAGGATAATCACCTTAATGGCCAAGTGAGCAATAAAGTACAAAGAAAGTGATATAAAGAAAGAAAATCCTGATATTTAAGAAGCTAAAAAGAGCAAATCAGTATTTCTGCTTGATATAGGACTCCATAAACTCTTCAGATCAAAATAATTGCTAAAAAGTTTCTGTTGACTGACTCATCAACTGATTATTCCAGAAATAGTATGAATGTTAGAAGGCAGGCAGGTCAAATCCTCCCTACACATATTGAACCACAGGTCCACATAATGTGACAGTCCAATTCCAACTACATATCTGACATAAGAGTATGCAGTGTGATTAAATTACTTCATAGCGAGAATGACTCCACTACAGGGTCACCTGCCCTGTACTCTCTCCTGCTATGGCCTGTATTTGTGGGTGAACCCTGCCAAAACCTACACACCCAGTTATGTTACAAGTAACTAACTGACTGCATAATTGTGCAAATGAGTTTATTGTAATGCAAGGCTCTGGTAGCTGGGTGTGTTAAACTCACTTCACTGGTCTTGTTAGTCTGGTCCACAGTTTCACTGCTAAACACTTTCAACAACTTTTTCAACAGATATCTTTTTGTTTTGAGGAAACAAGGGGCTTTAATAGGGTGGTGGCAGCCACTCACTGCAAATCATGACATGCAGACCACACCTGACATTATGTGTTGTGTCAGTGTTTTATGTATTGCTTTTCAATAGACTGAATCACGCTTATTCGTATAATTACTGTCACTTTTTCTCAGCTCCAGCCCCCTAGAATTGTATAGTGAATGTCCACTAAAAAGTGTAAAAACACTGAGTTACAAACTGCATGAATTTCAAGATGTAAAGTTGCTCTAACACACAAACACACACACACAAACAGGCTGTAGCAGATGAGATGTTAACTATTTGACACCCACCACACCTCATTCTCGGTCATGTGAAGTTCTAATTATTTAGCCATCCATTGCACAGGTGTCACTCTGAGAAGAACAGCTCATAAATGATTAATTGTATTGTTAATTAGGGTGCAAGCAGTCACCCTATCAATTCCCTTCTTCTATAAACTTTTGGCCACTTTATTTTCTTACTTATGTTTTTTTGGTATGTTAGGACTTTAAAATGGTAACAGCTAGAAACATAGTTCCAACTCTGTCATGTTAAGCCTGCTGAGGAGATGGGTGCTATTACTCTTGGTGATGATATCGTAATACTGTGATGTTATATGAATTTTTTAAACTCATACATTTATAATGGGATGCTGTGGGGGAACCTTTGATGGACTGCTGTTTCCTACTTCTGCGGTAACCGTCACTGTCTCCCTCAGATCTTTTTCTCTTTCTCTCTCACTTCAGCTGTGACACCTGTGAAGCATCCGCCAACCCAGAAACACCTTCAGAAAATAAAGTCAGCCTCTTGTTGTGTTGTCTGCAGGGCATTCACCTGTCTGACAGAGACAGAGGGAGAGGTAAAAGGAAAGGGAGGGGAGAAAGAAACAGAGAGAGAGCGAGAGAGAGAGGGGCAACTTGTTACCAAGCTCCTTGACATTGAACATGATGGATTTTTTTTTGTGGTTTTGCGTACCATAGTGCGGCAGGTTCAGTAACTCACTCAGGAACATTTCAAAGACCGAACGGAGAAGTTTATTATTAGCCAATAATTCCAGCAGCTGCAGTCAGTCTATATGAGAAAATATGGGAAAATGATGCAGCGTGTGTTTACCATGATTTGGTTTGGAGGAGGAATCCAATAAAGATGATGAAGAAGCCTCATCTCCACACCTCGCAGGGCCGGGCTGGATGGCAGAGCCTTCAGTGGAGTGAGGGGAGAGGGAGCGCAGGAAGAAAAAAGTGATTACTGTCGTTAAGTTGACAGGAAATGTTGCATCTCCTTGACGTTTAGTAATGATCACAGCAGCTGAGAACAATAAAACTCCAACACTGTGCAATTATTGGCCTGCCGCACTTGCATCGGATAAAAGTAATAATGCACATTATCCCCTCATTCCCCTTTAAAGTCGCACCAGCGAGGGAGCAGAGGCAGCAAATGAGATTTGCTGTGCAGGAAGCTGAGTAGGCTGACAGTTATGACTGACTGGAAGAAGACTTCCTGCAGTGTTGTGTGATGTGACAGTGATGACATGTTTAGCAGCATGTCATAATTCAACCGCTGGCTGTCTAGGTGGTGCCCAGAAAATAACGGGGGCTTCATAAATAACCCGAAAACATT
>NW_018127921.1:4106122-4106473 GCF_001952655.1 Monopterus albus | reverse complement strand
CCCATGCTACGCAGGGGCGTCAAACCGTGACGTCACCTGATATGCCAGCTTGCAGCTGACCATAACGTTAGTCAAAACATGAGGAAAAGTCAAGGTGTGTGGCTGTTGTTTTTGTGGTGTGTATCTAGAACAATTTGACATGACATTACACATTAAGACAAATATTAAGATTAGCATTACAGTTAATACTAACAACTCTGTGTCTGCAGCCTTGGCCTACATGCAGTCTGCACTGCAAGAACATGAAATTAAACTAAGCAGTTAACAGCCTGAGCTAGACATCCTGTCTTCACTAAACATTTCTAGACAACAAATCTCTGAATATCTATCTAACTAAGAAATAACCTAACA
>NW_018127921.1:4104889-4105546 GCF_001952655.1 Monopterus albus | reverse complement strand
TTTTCATAGCCTGGAAAGATAGTTTAATAACATATAAGAAAGCCCTTCATAGTGCCAGAACTGCATTTTATTCATCACCGATTGAGGAAAATAAGAACAACCCCAGGTTTCTTTTCAGCATTGTAGCCAGGCTGACAAAGAGCCACAGTGCTGTTGAGCTTAACATTCCCTTAGAGGGGCAATCCTGGCCAGCAATCGGGCGAAGGCGGGGTACACCCTGGACAGGTCGCTAATCCATCCCAGGGCTCCATCTATTACAATGGCTTTAAAAACATCTGTGAAACCTCATTTATACTTGAACTACATTTCTCCCATAGATCTCTCTGGGTTGACCTCAACAATTGTTTCATCTAAATCATCAACATGTCTCCTGGACCCCATCCCGACCGGGCTGCTCAAAGACGTCTTTCCCCTAATCAACACATCCATACTAGATCTGATTAACATTTCTCTATTAACTGGTTATGTTCCACAGGCTTTTAAGGTTGCAGTAATTAAACCTCTACTCAAAAAGCCTACTCTTGACCCAGGTGTCCTAGCTAATTATAGACCAATATCCAATCTCCCATTTATTTCCAAAATCCTTGAAAAAGCTGTTGCAAAGCAGTTATGTGACCACTTGCACAAGAATGATTTGTTTGAGGATTTTCAGTCAGG
>NW_018127921.1:4101648-4103511 GCF_001952655.1 Monopterus albus | reverse complement strand
AGGCCACCCACCAAGAGCTGGGGTCTGTCAGAAGTTTCTTCTGTTAAAGGGAGTTTTTCTTCCCCACTGTCACCAAGTGCTTGCTCAAGGGGGATTTGTAATAATAGTGATAACAGTAAGGTCTAGACCTTACTTTGTAAAGTGTCCTGAGATGACTTTTGTTGTCATTTGGTGCTATACAAATAAAATTTGATTTGATTTAATTTGGAGCAAAAGATGAGAGTGTGCTGAAACATGCTCAACTTTAAAGTGTTAAAGCACTGGCATATATGCAGCTTGAAACTTTGTTTAAAGATTAGAATACTGCAAAAATGTTGAACTGTTGTAGTTGTACTCTTTATTGAGTTATAGTTTAATGGCTACTTAATTGAAAATGAGGCTGGTATCAGGATTTTTCAAATTTCTAGTGTGTCATATGAACAGCTAGAGTGTGGAGTTGTGCTTTCTCAAGAGAAAAAAAGAGAAAAAAAATTCTACACTGCTCACAGTCGCATGGTTTTCACTCTACAGGCACAAAAAATACCTTAGAATGTAGCCAGAAACCTTGTTCTGCTAATAGTGTGGTCATATAAACTTAAATTGTTGTAGTTTTTTCACTTTAATGGTTAACTGATAGGTTTTGGGAAAGAGCTGTCAAGCTCCCACAGACTCCAATGCAACCTGCAGCCCATGCCTCTTTTCGTCTTCACCTGTATTCACCTGGGGCGGCTGCAGCTCAGGAGGTAGAGCGGGTTGTTTCCTAACCGGAGGATTAGCAGTTCAATTCCCGGCTTGTCCGGTCAACATGTCGAAGTGTCCTTGAGCAAGAAACTGA
This sequence comes from Monopterus albus, assembly GCF_001952655.1. NCBI lineage: Eukaryota > Metazoa > Chordata > Actinopteri > Synbranchiformes > Synbranchidae > Monopterus > Monopterus albus. The sequence continues at coordinate 4,102,697 of NW_018127921.1, read as the reverse complement.
ACCCCCAGTTGCTCCTGATGATGTGAGTGTTTGGGAGTGTGAATGGCCAAGTAGTGTAAAAGCGCTTTGAGTGTGCTGTAAAGTGTAGAAAAGTGCTATATAAGACCATTTAACTTACAGATTTTCCCTTGTTCTTTAACATGATGAAGCATTCCATATATTTTCAGCTCAGCTACTCTGTGCAGCTACTGATGTGAAATATTTGACTGAAAATTGTTACTTTTGAGATGATTGCTTCTTTGTATAAATAAGTTGTGAACTTCTGATGCCATTAGCAAGCTCTCTTCTGTACCCTCATGGGTAAATGCCTCCTTAAAAACAAATCTAATGGTTACCAAAGTTACAAGTTTGAGTCCAGCTTACCCCAGAACTAAACTCTCACTGACTGTGGTTTTGTTCAGGACAGCGGTTGTGTTACATACAGTTGGTTATTTGAAGGCAAGTACGGGCTACACAGGTGTATGGCATTTGCACTTATTTGACTGCCAATGTGTGCACAAATTCACATTCACTGCCAGTTAGTCAGCATTAAACCCTGCAAATTATGTACATGGTCCTCAAATTTCTAACTTTCTAAAATTACCTACTGTGTATATGTTGCTCATATGACAATGCTATCTTAAAAACACTGCCATGTGAGCAGTTCAAGGCTATAACACTGAAAAACCTCCACACTTTTAAGTATATAGTGTACTAAAATGCCTCACAGCTCATAAAATAGCCCAAACTAAAAAGTCTTGTTCTTAAATGCTCCTGCTAACAGCTAAACCTTTATTTTACTGGCAATGACACTTAACCAAAGGTGAAGCTGAGGCACCTTTTTTTTTCGGTCAGTCAGTACTGGCTGATAGGCAAAAGCTCTGTGCTATGGTTCCCAAGGTCATGAGCTCAAGTCCAACCTTTTATCAGTAGAAGTTGTAAAGACTTAAGCTGAAAGGCTGAATGCACGTTGTTGTCTGGCTTAGTCATGCATTTAGCCTGTTTGTCTTACTTTGTTCATAATATCTCATCATGTGTTGCTGCTATTGGTATTTTAAAAATTATATATA
>NW_018127921.1:4087878-4101325 GCF_001952655.1 Monopterus albus | reverse complement strand
TCACATGCTGTTTTTAACTGCAGTGCTTGTGTAATGGTTCAGAAATTAGACAAACTCTTTCATGCGTGATTACACCTCTCCTGGTGTTGCTGTTCATTTTAATAGACTTATCATGTTTGCTGCCCTGACTTGATTAAAGTGGTTTGATAATAGCTCAATTAATGGTTTTAATTTGCCAATGATGATGCTAAACATTTTCATTTTGCAGTTTGCATGAGCTCTTTTCAAATGCATTTACAATGAAAAGCAACCTTAATCTTCCAATAGCAGAACCTGGATTTACCTTTTGTGCTGATAATAGCACCAAAATGTTTCTTCAAATAATTGAAGCCATTAACTTACTATGAATATTGACCCTTAAAAATACATTTTGAACACAGAACGGCCTTGATTTGAGTAAATATACTCCATATTCTGGCAAAAGCCCCATTTGATCCTGCAGCAGTAGTCTTGTGTTGATTCATTGATTTATATGTTCAGCTTTTTGTACATTTTGCAGTTTCTATAGTGGTTGTCTGATCTGTGGCTTGCACATGTGTGTGGTTTCAGGTGACCAGCTGACACATAAACCAGTAATGCAGGGGCTGTCAGATCCACTCGGTGCGACCTGCCTCTCTTTCTTTTTCCCTCTCCTGCTCTCCCTTTTTGCGGGATCAACGCCTCAGCTGTGTCGCATCGGGTAATTAGTGACTCGTGGGTCGGTGCGCACACCTGAGGCGTATTCCGGTGATTTGTTGGCTTCCTTATTTATACCTCTTGTAAGATGCTACGCTGACAGTCTCTGTGCGTTTTGGCTTGACCTTATCACGCTAACTATGCGGTTAGCAACACAGAAATACGTGCTTTGTCTTCCACGCTGACAGTCTCTGTGCTGTGGATTACATTGTTTACGTTGGTTCTTTTTGTTCACCTGTCCGTTCTCATCCTCCTTCTATCCTAGTTCCTGTCGTTAGTTTGTGTGTTTACCGTCCTGGTCTCCTTGGTCATCACTGCCCTTCCCTTGTATGTATTATGGACCCTGTTTTGTTGTCACTTTGTTTTTATTCCATTAAACCACCTTTTTTGTACTAGCACCTGGGTCGGCCATCTTGAGTCCAACCCCAGTTCCCCATCACCCTTCCGGTGAGGGGGACTAAACCATAACAGGTGCATGATAGATGATAAACACAGAACATCTACATTCAGTGAGCAGCTGTCTGTAACTAAAAATTATTCCTAAGATGTTGATGTTACAGTAATAAAACATCAGTTTGAATTTTTTTGAAAAGTAATAATGTGAGAATCAAGCTTCCAATTCACTGTACATGTACTGCATTTACTGTACCATGCTGAGAAGATTAGCTATTCTGGTTTACTGAGACTCTTCTCCAGCCAAAGATTGTAAAAAGCATATGGGTGAATGAGCTTACAGATAAGTGGTTGAGCATTTATGTTTGACTTGCACTTTGAGCTCTTTGTGTGGAAAAAGACGAGAGATAAATGGAAAAGAATGGGACAGACCATGACTGTACTCTGTGTTTGAGTGTGTACAGGTGGTGTCTTTTCCACGTCACCAAATCCAGAACAGAGTTCATCTTCAGACATCTTAACTACAACAGCTGCTGGCTAATCTACACCACATGTAAGATCCCAATGTAGAGTTTGCTTCTGGCATTATTATCAGCTACACTAAAATTATCAAAAAGTAGCTTTGTCTAGCAGTGTGAAAGAACTAATATAAAAATACTGCTGTATCTCAGTGACATCCTTACCAATAAGAATGACTCTTATGTTCTCTGTGCAACTAAATATACTGAGTTTTTTATTCACAGATTTGTCTGTTTTAGAGATTTTATGCCATATGTACTCCAGCTTTGTGTGAATGAACACAATAGGAGCAGCAACCACAGCTCTTGGTTCCTGCTCTTCTGTTTCAACAAAGCAATAATAGGGTGTAGAGGAAAAATCATATTGCTCACTGCCAAAAGAGCACAAATAAATGAGAAAAGATTTTAAGATCAATTGTATTAGTCATTCTTACAGTAATATAGTGAGCATAGCATGGCACTGACAACACAATTAGCCAGCTGGAAGTCAAATACTCATAGCTCCTCCAGGTAAGAACCAAGGATTAAGATCAAGAATGAGCTGGGTCCTGCGAATACCATACTGTTTTGGTGCACCAGGCCACTTTATGTGCACATGTACAGAGAGATCAACAGCTAGAAGTTTTGTGTCAGTTTGCTAACTGCATCTCCAGGAAGAGCACAGTTAAAGCTGGACAAATGAAGATAAGGGCAACATCTGTAACCAAGTCAAAGCTGCGGGACAGTTCTGGATCACTAAACATCTCAGGAGGCAGGATAAAAGTTTCAAGGTGTCAGTGGTGGCTGAAACCAGATGAATATATTAAAATAATTCTTTCTAAGAAATGCCCCCTTAAATTCTGTAATTCACTGGTTGGAGTAATGGTGGTGGTTTAAGTGAGTTTTGTTCTTGAGAATGGTGCAAAATGTACAAGATTGACTTAAGGCATAAAAGCTGCAGACTGACTGATGGTAAAGTAAAATGTCAGAGCCAACATTCCTGCACAACGGAAGGCATGACATCCATCATATTCTCTCCACAGGAATTGTAAATAGTACTTTAAGGGCTTAAGGAAAAAACAGTATTGTAATGATTTAAAAACGGTAATTATCTCATAAGAAAGTGACAAAAGTCCTGATAAAAGACAGACAACCTGATTGTTGGTTGTTTGTGTCGGAGATTGGAAATTAGCGGCATCACAGCAGCAGATACCTGTCAGGTGAAAAGGGTTAGACAGACCATCTGGCCACACTTTCACTGGTCTAATCTCAGCAAATATAACCTTACAGTACATGTACACACATTCATCATGACAGAATATACAACACATACATGGAGAAACCATCTAAATTAATACACCCAAAGCAACAAACACAAGCAGCAGTTTTACTACAAAGAGAGGAAACATCACCTACACACGTGCACACGCGCGCGCGCGCACACACACAAGTCAAGTGAGGAGGCTTCCACAGAGACAGTGCTGTAGGCCAGCCATGCTGCCCTGGTCCGGGTCTAATCCAATTAATGGTGAGCAGCTAAAAGTACCTGGATTTGGAATAATTCAGGAATGTGTCACATGCAGACATAATACAGAACAAAGAAATGTAACATAAAGTGAACATGACACTTAGTAAACAATACGTGACTGATAATTAGGTCACTGTACAGACCTGTGTATCCATGACTGTGTGCTTGACATTCAGTGCTACAAGCTGTCAGAGGTTGACAAAATGCAGTTTGAGACACAAACACAGAATTAAAAGCAGCCTAGGGTCCATGGAGCAGAACAGCAGTCAAGGGGTGGATAAGCTGTATGCCTGTCTGATGGCATCACAGAGGCCTGAGAAAATAAAGTAGAAATCAGAGAACCAGTAAAGAACAGCAGGCTTTAAGAACCACAAATATCTGATGAATCAATTGAATCAAAAACAGTAATCTTACACATAAAAATATTCTGCTATTAAGGGACATATTTAAGGATTTTTCATTCAGTGTCACTTCAGATGAACTGAACTGTAAATGTAAAGATCAAGTCCAGATTCAGCATGTGGGGATTATTGTTGTCTCCAAGAAACAGATTTTTCATCCTGTAGTTGAGAATAATATTTGTAATATTTGGAAAGTGTTCACACTTCTGTCACTTTGTCAAAAGAGAAAAAAAAATTAAGGAACTTAATATTAAAATGTTATAAAATTCATCTTGTACTAAGATTCTGGGTATATTAAAGGTTGGACACAAGTTATCCATTTGCACTGGATAACTTCAGCTATACTGTCTATCAGTGAGACATGAAAACATTCAAAATAATTATTAGGTTATGATTCCTCCAGAAGCTTACCCACCTACAATGTATTGTAGTTTTCAATGTAGAGTGTTATTATGAAATGACTTTGATTACGACTGTAACAAGAATTTCATTACCACTGGTTTCACAGGAGAGTTTTGATTTGACAGTTTTGTGCCCTCCTTGGACAAATGTAATTTAATGCCACAAATGTATGAAAACTTGTAAAAGCCAATTCTGCTTCGTTGTCGCCTCTCTGAAGAAGCCATTCAGAATACTGATTCATCTGTACAATTTTAGGAAAAGGCAAAGCCAACAAATTTAATTATGTACCTTGAAATTTTTGTAAAAACAAATATACTGCACATGTGTGTCATTACAAATGACACACTATAATCTCAGTAAAATGACATTTTCAACCATTTAAGCAATGATATTTTCTAGAATTACTTGTCACTTCTACATTAGTCCATTTCTAATTTGAATGACTTCAATCTACTTTTAAATTGCACGGGAAAGTTCTTCCATTTCTAATTTTTCAGACTTTCAGCAGCTTTTCAAATCCTAAACAGGGTCCTCTCTCATCAGTGAGAAGAAGTATGCTACTGTTATTTGTACTGCATTACTTCCTGTCTCTGTTTGTGGCACCATTTTCCAAAACACTCACTGAACAACAAAGACTTCTCTGTGGTTGTCATGTTGGCAGGGAGCACAATAAAATGTTGGCCGGGGTCAGACTTTTCTGAAAGAGCCACAGCAGACTCAAACACAGAAGACAGCCTCATTGTCAAAGACTAGTTTATCAAAAGAATAGGCAATAATACTCATAAAACACAGAAAACAGAATGAGAACAATAACAAAATATACTTTTTTCCTGATCTACTATTTATTTTTAGAAGTAGCTCATAATAAATTGCAGTCTTTTCCGTAGGTTTTGTGCTCACATATTAATTTTTCCACAGCATATTCAGTCGTCTTCGGTTCACTTAGCCCTCTTCATGTTACATATTAGCTGTGTCAATGTGAGTACACTGGAAACGTACAATATTGTCAACACAACCCATCCAAACTGCAAACTTCAGGTGTAAAATGTTAAATTGGTGGAAAAACTGCCAAATTGACGTCACATTTTGTTGACTGAACAAAAACGAGATGAAGAAGTCCACTCGGAGTGAACATGTGTCTTAGTGCAGGTTCATTAAGGTAGATACAACACATTAATCTCACTAATGGAGGTGTCGCTCACCTTCCGGTCAGATGAAAGTCATGGAGCCCGAGTGCCACTGCGAGCCGCTTGTTTAGACAACCTGCATGTTAAAATAACTGCAATCACCAAGCTTCATTAACCTGCACAGACACATGTCAGGTCAGAAGCACTGGAAATGTACTCAGGTAATACAGCTAATAGCAGGTGTAGCAAATAAAATGGAGCGTGTGTGCTGTAAGTCATTTGTCCTTTTTGACTTGAGGATTTGGCATTTATTGCATTTTTGAACAGAAATCAACAATCCCCAAATTTCCAAATCAGCTGGTGAAGTGTGAAGCAAAATCATCCAAAGTCAAATCATTCTAATGCTGTTTTTGAAAGTCATGTTGCATTTTCTCTATTCCCTCCATTCACCCCTTTAGCATTTGTACCCCTATTAACTGAATCCACCTCTGTTTTTTCTCTACTATCTGTTTCAGTCTGGACTTTTCTGCTTTCCTGTACAAGTGTGTTTGGCAAGGTCAGCAAAGAATTTCTCTTGCAGGGTCAATAGGTTTTTGAAACGGTGACACCACTCGGTCCAAAGTCAAATGGTTTAAATTCCATGAAGACTGCATCGATTTGTGTGAATCCCAAAAAATGTGACCAGATTCCAAACTGTTTCTCAGGTTTGTTTGAGTCTCACAATCAGAGTTGTATGTTACTTATTATTTAATTATATATTTATTTAATGTCTCACTTCCTCATTATCATCTCACACTAGCTACATCTCCTGGTTTTAGGATCAAGTTATTCCACCTTCACCTGCTAGATCCATCCATCCTTGAGGTCCTTCTTTGTTGATCTGTATTGTCTTCCTTCCGTCCTTCCTTCAGGGTTGTGATCAGAATAATATACAGGAAAGCAGCTTGAGGGAGCGGTGGGAAAACAAGAATCTCAGAGAGTGTGGAAGTTCCTCTGTGCTTCTTACTTTTGTCCCTTCTCCCATTCACCTATCAATTAATCATTCTGCTGTTTACACACAAAAATGGCCACATAGGTGCTGTGGGCAGCTTTTGCACTTGGTGTAAAAAGGCAGGAGACTTATAAGTGGAGGTAGGAAGGACAAAAATAAGGGCAGCTTTGGCATCGATGTGCCTCAGCTCTTCCTGAAAAAACCCTGAAACATCACCATTCTGTCTTCTATCCTTCACTTTCATTGCTTCCTCTTTCCTCACCTGCTGTCCCTTCTCCTCCTTTTTCCTCCCCATTCATCAGTCTGTCTTTTCTCAACATGCTATTTACACACAAACTGGTCCACAAGTGTCGTGCAGCGTTTGCACTTGACGTAGCAGCACCAGTGAAACTTGCAGTGGCAGCGTTCATGTCTATAGGTCTTGAACTGGTCATATCCTCTGCCGCAGCACATCAGTTCGCAGCCATCCATGCCCTCGGAGGTTTTGTTGCAGAGGCGGCCCTGGGTGCCCAGTGAGCCTGTGGTCTCATTGCGGAGGCAGTAGTCTGGGCTAGGGTCAATGTAGACCAGGTCTTCCGGTTTCGGGGGGTTGAAGCGCTTGTCTACCAGCTCGAGCTTTCCCTGAATGACATAAAGAAAGACATAGTTGGTGTATTTCTATTCAAATTATGGACACCATAGAGGGAGAGATGCATCTATTATGAGTTTATTACCTTGCGTCCAATGCGCATGGCAGCCGCACTGTCATACTTCTCCTTAGGAACCAGAGACTCCATGACACTTACAAGCCACATTTGCAAGGTCGTAGACCGCCTGGTGGAGTGAGGGGAAGAGACAGAGATGTTAGAGGTGTTCACCTGCGTTGGATCTTTATAATTCATTTCATTTATATCTCATCCATACAGAGTGAAGAAAAAACTCTAGTGCGTTTTTTCTCACAGTAAATCTGCTTAAAACTCTTTTCTCTTCCTTGAAAATAAAATGGTTAGTCTAACATAAAAGACTAATATAAAATAAAAATAAAAGAAATAAAGAGATGTATCAAATAAATTCTAACTGCATAGTGAAAGTGTCTCATGGACTGGATCTCAACACGGTGCTGTTAGGTTAAGACCCTGGTTTGCAGTCTGAAATGTGTATATTTGTTGCTACACTGCTTCCATCTAGTGGTGAAGGTGTAACCACTTGCTCCGATCAACTGCTTAGCAAAATGATGCAGAAAAGGTGTGCTCAGCAAACTGCTCCTAAATAAATGTAGGTAAGCACCGATGATAGATGTTCAACACTTTCTGTAGCGTTTAGTTAATGCTCTCTGGTGCTTTCAAACTTTAATTTACCCATGATAAATTGCAATATGTTTTCATCTGCACTACCATGACACATACTGTCACATCTTTAAGTCTACTATTGCCAAATTAAATGTGAAGAATAAAAATGTGATAATGACTGAACACACACTGAGTCACCACATGTAGATCTACATATGCCAGCTGAACACATGTCCACACACTACTGCATAACCTAAGGGGCAGTTCTTCCTAGAATAGCTTTACACATCTTAAAATCTGGACACATTCGTGTGTCTGGTTTTCTGTCACCACTGTGCTGCTGTGGAACCTGCTTCCATTTAAACATACAGTGGAAGAGACAAACAAAAGGGAAAATGCGAAGCAAAGAAAAACAAAGATTTTTGTTCCATATGTGCTGCTCCGCGACAGCTGTCAATGCTACTCCCACTAACTAAAACAAACAGCTAACTCAGAATAGAAGGGTTACTGCTAACCAGAGGAAATGTGGCTCTATTATAAATGGACTTTCCCACACAGCTGCTACTTAGAAGTATTCAGCAGACATTTTAAACACCATTATGTGTTAGAGAATTACAATGGTGAAATGCTGCTATAATAGAAAGGTTACAGGACAGAGAATTCCCTGTTCTGGGTGGTTAAAGGTCCTGCCACAGTTTCCAAACTAAATGGTCTCATTAGCCCAGACAACCTGATCCATTATCTGGGTCAATGTATCTCCGAATAGTCAGGATCTTAGCCAAACTGCCCCTCTACCTTCATGCATTTTCACTTTTACTTTGCAATATGAGTTTGCAAAATGGTTCAATTTAGTCTCAACATCAAGAAGCATTTTGTCCATATGTGTATGTTAAAAAAGGACTGCAAATACTATACAAGATTTATTGTCCTACCGGCAAACAAGTCACATCACACACCCTCCTCATAAACTATATACAGTTTGCAGATGACAGTAATCTATTGTGCTACATTTTGCCTCTCAAATGAATACAGATACAGCAACACCAGTGCGGCATCAGTAATTTCTGACTCTTAATTTCCCCTCACACAAACACAACCCATCCCTCTGTCTCCTCACACTGCCTGATCTCAATTACCTTCTCACCTCTGTTAACCCAGGCATCGCAAACAGCACCGACCCCCACCTCTCACCCCTGCTCCCCATTCTTCTACTTTACTACCCAGCAGGCATAGCACTCAGCACCCTCCAATCCTGTGATTCAACCCCTGTGACCCCCTCAGACAGGCACTGATAGCGAGGTACAATGGCATTTTGTAGAACAGTAATATTTTTTGAAGGTTTGTTATTGCCTCATTATATGGTACTATGCTTCAGAGTGAGAGGAGTCAATGGGAGGTAAAGGATAAAGTTTTTCAAGTTAGAATTAGTGACATATGCTCTTCATCAGGGAGGAACTCCTTATAGTTTATGTCTCCTTGCTGTTTTACAAGCCATCACAGTCACTAACATCCCCCACTGTGGGGTTTATGGGATGTTTAGAGTAACCATAATAAAGAAATTGGAGGTGCTGCTTTTCTCATCCATAAATTCCCAAGAATGTTTTTGGCCTAAAACAGCCCTAATCCAGTTAGTTTTCAACAACTTTTTAAAGTTGAAATGTTGTAATGTATCTGTGAATGTGCATCCTACTTGATTTTAGTACTCGTACTACTGTTATTACTTTGAGCCACATTCTCTGCATGAAAAATGCTATAGAAACAGTTTTTTAAATTATTACATTACAGGTGGCCAATAACCTCAAAAACCTGTCAAATTAAACCATGCATGTGTGTATCCAGCATCATACTGAGCTCTTTGGTAGGTCATGCCTGCTGGGCGCAGTGACACTGGGCCTTATGAACACACACACACACACACACACACATTCAGTCATCCGTGGTGCAGACACGGTCTCTGTGTCACGCACAATAGGTTCTGCTCAGAGAGGGTTAGGAGTTAGGAGCTATGTTTGTGTGTGAATATGTGTGTGTGTGTGTGTGTGTGTGTGTAGAGTTAGTATTAAAATGGGGGAGAAATAGAGAAAATAGCCCACCCTTTGTGACAGGAAAAGCCATGAATGAGGAGTAAAGATAGTAAAGAACAGGGACATTGTGTCTGATCCTCTTAAGGCTGCATGAGCAATTTTGTTAGTGCTTTTAAGAAATCTTATTACTAGTTTTAAGTAAATTCTTGGAACGTCAATTTACTTCTCTCTCCTATTGTTTTATTGCTCTACTTTTTCTTTATGCAATTGTGGACTTTTACACTGACTGTTGATGTTGTGACTCAAACCAATAAACTTCACATCAAAAACGTGCTTCTCTAAAGCTTCAAACTGCTGCTCTCACTGCCAATTTGTTTCTGTTCTCATGAGGACAAGATGATGTGATGGCATTACAGGGAAAAACTACAAGGATTGCTGGGCAGAACAGCTAAAGGTCCAGCAAATAGCTTTTGTATTTGGGAAGCTGCAAGGGTCAGTGAGGCTCTGTGTGATTGCCCATCCATATGCAGCCTAAAATTGATGACCATATGGTCTGTATACACTGACTACAGACACTAACAAACATGTCTGTGTCTGCATTCATACTGGACTACTCTTAGAGGTTGACTGATAAATCTGAATGTTACATTGTATGTTCAGAGCAGAGGCTGCAGTGTCCTGTTGTTGTCTATAGACTGGGAATGTGTATCTGGCCGGTTTGGTCTCACTGTGACAAGCACCGCCTCATTTGATTTGTTTGAAATGGAGACAGTGGACCTAGATGGCTGCGTTCAAGTGTGAATATCTGTGTGTATGTAAGTCTTTGAGAGTTGGGGGAGTGTGACGGAGGTCCATCCCTCACTCTGCGTCTCTGTCTCCAGACACTTGCACACACACAGACGACCATGTTGTTAGCCTTTCATACAGATCAAATGAAGCTGAGCATATACACACACACACGCACACACACAGCAGCAAGCCCCTGTCACCTCTATAAAAGCCCAGTGGTTTGCCTTGTTCAACCAAGCAAGACAAATCCCGCTTAGGACAAACCACCGTGTCCATGAAAAAAAAAGAGAAATGGGGATGGAAAAAAAGGAGAGAAACTGTCTTCCTCTCGCTTGCTCTCCTCCTTTTCATCTCTCTGTTCTCCTCTCTTCCATTTCAATGGACAGACAACAATGAAAGTAAAAGTACAAACAGGAGAACAGTGGAAATGTCATTGAAAAAGTGTGCATGTTACAAAACTGTGACTGTATATGTGTGTATGAAAAGGCTATAGCAGTAGATCTGTCCCTCATACACTTCCCTTCAGCCCCGATGGGACCCTCAGCAGAAACGCAACCTCTACAGACCCTCACCTCTGACCTCTGACACACACACACACACACACACACACACACACACACACACACACACAAATCAGTTTTACTGTCTCTCACACAAATCAAACTGATTTGAATTGTGCACACACAGACATAGACACACAAACACAGGCACACAAATACACACTGAGCGTCTCTGTCTTGTAAACATCTTAAACAAAGCTTCTCTAACTGAAGATAAACACCTTCTACTGAACCAGTGCAAACCAGAATGTGCAAATGGACCCTTTATGAGAAAAGTGTGTGTCTGAGTGTGTGTCAAAGGTGAAAGGTTTCTTTTACTGCATTTCTTGTAATGCACTCCCCACCTGAAAGTATATCTAAACAAGCTTCTCCACCAGGTTTGGAACAGCTAATTGTCTCTACCTGGCAACCAGCAAGGGACAAATAATAAAAGAAACTGAGCACACTAGTGTGACAATTCATACCAGATCCATTCATTCATACATCTGCCAATCCATCTCTTCATTCATGGGTCTTTTCTTGTTTCTTTGATTACTTATACAATTTCTACAAGTCGGATATGGAAATCTCATTGTACAATTAGGCAGGTTATTGTCCATTGTGCTGGTGCATTTATGTCTCTGTACAAACTTTTGTGTGTGTGATCGGCGGCGCACCTGGTATTGCTCACACTGTGGGGACCAAAACCTGTGTACCCACTCTGTGGGGAACTGGCCTTCCTCATGGGGACCATATGTTGGTCCCCAACACATAAATCATTACATTTTAGAGTGGCAACCTGGTTTAAGGTTAGGCGTTAGGTTAAGGGTAGAGTAGGGGTTAGGGTAAAGGTTAGGTGTTAGGCAAGTAGTGGTTATGGTTAAGGTTAGGGTAAGTCTCCAAGAAATGAATGTACGTAAATGTAAGGTCCCCAAGAGGAATGAAAACAAGTGTGTGTGTGCTACTCCCATGGAATGTGCGCTGACCTTGCGACCTAGCCAGACTCCAAGGGCATTAGCATTTATATCATTTGCAACCTCCCAATAAATAACCTACACACACACAAAAATACTGCTGGTTCAGGTTGTAAGGCGCTACCTCCACTCACACACATTCCTTACTAACAAACAGACAGTTGTATGAGGTTAAGAAGCATGAATGCACACACTTCCTTCACTTAAGTTTCACTTCCATGCTCTAGACTTTATAGGATTTATATTGGTTTTTTAAAGCTCTTTTTTCCAAGCTAAAAAAGAAATGTGTGTTTTTCTCTCCCATACCTGTCTTCCTGCTTCATTATTCTGCAGGTTCATCAGTATACGGGCATGCTCGGGTGACCCGCGTGGGTAATTCTTCTCCCTCTCCCTGGCATCTACAAACTCACGGGCGAACCGATAACCATAATGGACGTTGTCGCCACAGCCACCCCACAGCCAGTCACGCGGCAGGTCACGGGGTCGAGCACCCCAGCAGCAGCCACAGGTGGAGAGCTCGCCCTCACGGCACGCTCGGCTAATGGCATTGACTACACCAGCTGCGCTGATGGCGTAGGTGAAGGCTGTTTCCCTGGAGCCTGAAGGAAAAAACACAAAAATATAAAATGAACTGTAAGCTAACTCTCATAACAGTGGCTGAAATTTTCATTTATTCAGGGCTTTTGTGAGTGTGTGTCTATTCACTGACAGGAAATGTGGGTGGCTGCAATAGGGTAACACCCTGCTACTTTCTGCCTAACCAGCAGTCCCTGTTGACAGTGTGTTCTGTGGATTATTGAGACACATTTTCATGAAACATATGTTGCTGCTAAATGTATGTTGTTTAGTTCAGTAACTATACAAACAAATAAAATCCTCTCCACTGAATCAGGGGAAAAGTCAGTAATCACAGAGATGGTTGTCTCAAAACCTGGACAAATTAAACAAACAAACAAAAAAAAATCTAACTAGGTTAGGATAAGTGATAAAATATTTCTTTATTTAAGTTGGGTGAACTGACCCTTTAAACAGGGAACATGTGGGAACAAGAAAAAAGTAGCTGGGATAATGTCAGCAGAAAAGATTGATCTTACAATCCATAAACTCTAAGCTAATGCGATCCACTATGTGCAATCACCCCAGTGCAGGTCACAGTCATTTATCAGGAGTACAACATCTGAGACACAAATTAGGATGATAGTCATCCTTTTTCGCCTGCCATAAACTCATACTCTTGGTTTATGGCATGTAACTCAATCCAATCAGTTTTATATACAAAAGAAAAATGTCATTTTCAACAGCTTGACTGCTGTTAATCTTTGCAGTTGTTTGGATGCATAGCATTCAACAGATGAGTCCTTATTAATGATTTCTATTCACTTTGTAGACTAACACCATTTTACCCCATGGAATACACAACATAACCTGCATGTCCTGTTCTCTGAATTAATACACAAACCATTCCAGCACACAATAGTAAAAAAGACAAAGACGACAGGTAGGAGGCCAAGTGCTATGACACTCTACAATCTGCATGTGAAAAGCAAAAAAAAAAAAAAAAAGCTCATTTTACTTCTGGTTTAGGCTGCATTTACACAGATTACAGTGAAGTTTTAGCTGTAATTGTAGTGTTTGGTGTTACATATGATCAGTTGTCTTAATTTTTTACAGCCTGATCTAATCTTTAATGGGAAATCATCACAGTATTCCCTCATTCATTAATGTCTACCTGACTGAATGCTAAGTTCAGTGGTTCATTTGGTTTCATTACAATATTTCTATTACAGTGCTACAGGAACCTATTGTCTAAAGTACTGAATGGTGACTTTATAGAAACCC
>NW_018127921.1:4070059-4087482 GCF_001952655.1 Monopterus albus | reverse complement strand
ATATCCTGTACTCCAGTTAACATGTTGCACTATAGAGAAAACATACTAAGTGGCAACCTTTATCCACAATTTTGTATTTGAATCTACTGCAACTCCCAAGAGACTTCACGCCCGTGTGCTGTCAGTAGCCTATAGTATTGCGTTATTATGGGGTTTCTATAGCCTGGAATCAACACCAGCCAGACAGATTCGAGGGTATGCATGCAGAGCTGAGGCGTGTTTCAAAGGCAGTGCCCCAGTCTTGATGGTCGTATAGACCTATATTATACAGCAGGATAAGGAGACAGAGAGACAGAGGCCGAGTGGTTTATGAGTCTACGGAGCAGGGACTTCAAATAGCAGCTCCGGATCTGCCGGATCGGTGTCAGCTCATCAGCGCATTTCAAAAGAGGAGCCGCAGGACAATGGACTGACTAACACCTCCATATAAACCTGGAGATAGACCGACTGTCAATAGAGAGACAAGCAAGAGACGGAGACAGAGAGTGAGCAGCAAATACCTCGTCTGACTGCCCGCACGGGATTTGACACTTAATTGTTGATGAGGGGTTTCCCACATATCCTGCTGGGGATTATGCGCACAAGTCACTGATCCGGGGTCTGAGCCACTGGTAGATATTTATGAAAATTACTAGCGATACATTTTACGTTTTTGTCGCCAACTAGTTTTTATGTTATTCGTGTAACTGCGCTTGCGTAATGGTTTGAGCGCATGTTTCCGAGCAATTTCTTCGTCAAAGCAAACCATCTTTTCTCAATAATACACAGGGAAAAAATCAAAATCGGAAATGTTATGAATAGGCCTAATAAAAATGTAGTTTGGTAATCAGACTACTTATTTACTTAACGAAAAAATTGCGCAATCTTATTCATGAAGAATTCACATACTCAGAGAAATGCCACAGTAAAAAAAACTCCGTATTTACGATTGCCTACTTAAAATATACTAGAAAATGTTGACTGTTACATTGCTTTCTGCAGGCGTTATATACTCACCTCATGTGAAAACAATGACATAGTTGTGCCAGCTGATATTTGATTTAATATCTTATCACAACCACAGAAGTCTGTTCCAAGAATATACCAGGACACAAACCAAAAACAGTCTGTTCACTTATCTTTAGTATTTCACCAGGATGAAATGACCTGATAACTCACAGAAACATTTATGCCTCTACCAACCCACTACACTATGTTCAAGTTTAGGCTCAAGAATTATTTCAGCCTGTCATTTGACTGACCTCAAATGACCTCTTCTGTTCTGTGAAACATTCAACACCCTAAATCTGCACGACCTGTCCAAACACTATCTGTTTTCACTGAGCCTTTTTATGACACTTAAAAGCACAATAACTGTCCTTTCAAAATAAGACTATAAATTTGTGCAAACATATGCAATGACACCTAGAAGTAGAGACAAAAGAATTATCTTCTTAAATCTGCAAATTGCCCTCAAAAGATTTTTAAGATGAGGGGGAAAACTATAATACAACAACAAAAACCTTTTTTAAAATCTAGCTGTGACTCTTTGTTCAAATCTAGCAGTCAACTCACCGATATGCATGACCCGTCCAAACACTGATGTATTGTCTACAGTGCTGCAGTTCCACCTCCTCTGTCTGAACTGGAACTGGCACTCCTTGATGCCTGTCTTGGCTCCATCTCCAATGTAGCTCATGTGGTCCTGGTACAACTGGCAGAGCTTCCTCTGGCCCTGCAGTCCGCACAGCAGCAGAACAAAATAGATTAGTAGAGATTAGTCTGGTAATGGTTTGATACTTTAGTCATCACTGTGGGGAAATTCTCCCCTTATTTGACCAGTTCCTCAGGATCAGGGTACAGAAGGCACAGAAGAGGAGCTGGTAGGAAAATCAGCTGCTGCTCTTTTCATTCATGCTGATGCTGTAGAGCCACAACATGCTAAACTACTTATCCTCACTGAAACCAAGTTATGGGAACAGTAAAAGTTGTGTTCACAACATCTGCAACTGAATTAAAAATAAAAAGAAGTCTAATGAAGGCAGTGTTACCTGAGACAGTCCAGACAGCTGACTGCAGAGAGGCTGAGCTCCAATGATGTACATCTCTGGCCTCTGGATCGGGGTCAGCGCTAGTGACCTGAGAGATAGAGCCCATATTAATTCTCAAGTCAAACTAATAAAATGAATTTATTAAACTCAGATAGAAGAGGAACAGACTGTTGCATGACTCTGTGTATAAGAGGGGGTCAGCGCAGCAGAGGACAATGTTCAGACACAGGTTTTATTAGTCTGTCTGGTCTATAAAATGTATATAAATAGACATCTGGTGAACATCTCTGCAGCCACAAGCTTTGTATTTCCTCTCCACCAAACAAGTGTAATTAAACACTGTGGTTTACAGCTGTCTTCAAACAGAAAATGTAATGTCATTTCAAGGTTCTTCTGCAAATAGTATGAAGACCATACTGTCAGAGAGGTACAAAGGGATCAGATGCTGCCAAGTTAACAGATGTTTAATAAATCCATGAGTGTATTTGAATGGGGAAAGTGTAATCTATGCACTATGCCATTTTGTTTAACTCCTTGCAAACTTATATCCTACACGGATTAAACTGGCGGGAAGGTGAACTCTATTAATCTGCACACACACACCACTGTATTGGGTGAACTAAACAGCCTATACACTCACAGGCCACTTTATTAGGTACACCTGTACCTAATAAATATTCAGAGGCGTTCCTAATATTCTGACCCTCTCATGTATGTAGCTGTGGAGGACAAAAGTATAGACACATCTAAATATAATGTAGTCCAGTACAACACCACCTTTAACCATGACCTCAATAATAAACATATCATTGAACTGACACATTTATGTGAATTTCACCAAAAACTGAAAGATTTTGAGCTTCATAAACACAGATGTTAAGGTGGAAGTCTTGCATGGAAGCGCTAACAATTGTATATGTGTGCCCAATAAAGCCGCCGGTGAGTGTGCTTGCATTTTGTAAGTGAAGAACAAGTGTGACTAAGAGCCAGTTCATGCTTTGCGCCTCAGCATTCCGCTAATGTCGAGTGACGTAATTTTCGTCATCCTCTCAGGTGCAGGCCAAAAGTTTGTGCAGCTAAGGCCCCAACCGTGCATGTACCACAATGCTTGTAAACCGCCGGTGGGTGCAAAAAGAAGGCAAACCCTCGATCTGAAGTATGAATAGGAACGCGTGTGCGCTCCTCGCCCGTAGCCGCGTGCGCACGAGGGTATGCGCAAAGCACGAATTTCCCTTAATTGACTGCCCTATGGGCACAGCAGTAGTCCGCGTTGCAGTGCCATTTGGGGCTCAGCCAAGGCAAATATTGTGACAGAGCCTTCACATTTGTTCTATTCACTGTTAGTGTCCTACCACAGGACTGGAACATCATGGCACAACACAAACATACCCCCAACACATTCACGGACGCACAAAGTGAAGTCATCTTATCAGCAGTCTAGAAGTAAAAAGGTAATGGATGCATGATGAGAATCTGAACCTAAGTCATGCGTAAACCTACAAATACACAGGTTTAAGATTGTTATCAATCTTATAAATGCAAGTTCAAATTCAACACTGTACTGTGATACAAAGACTTACATTATATGAAGATTTTGTAACCACCATAAATGAAAAACCCTTTTTCAAAATAAATCGTCAGTTGTTCTCTTATTAACCACCATATGAAGTCATTAGTTCATCCACGTTTTATTCGCCATCAGACAACTGAACATGTCTCTTAAAGTTAATGCACCGCCAGTGATTAGACGATTACTCACCACCATGAGTTGGCATCCACTACCAGCAGTTGGGCGCTGCAGGAGAGGAAGGCGCCTGCCAGCAGCAGATGTCGGACGACACCAGTTCGCTTTCTCCGGACAGGCCTGTTGTCCATGGTCCGCCGCCTCACTGCTTCACAGCCGGTGTTCGGGAGAGTGCTAGACTGTCGATACATGGGTAGAAAATGAGGAGGTGCCCTGATCAGTCCTGTGGATTCTGGACGCAAACCCTGAAAAGTAGCCAAATCAGACTTGCATGTGTCCTGTGTTTTGCCCCAGTTCTTTCAACTTGCCTTTTCCTTTCTTTAGTTAGTTTCTAAATCCATGAAAAGAAAACTGCCATTAAAAAGTCCAACAAAAAAGTGCACAGTTTTTAATCCGCAGGAAGATTCACTGTGGATAAGAATGGACAGTTTATCTGATATCATAGCATAATGTTTCGAGAAGGTCAAAGGCTTCTTGCAAAAAAAAAAAAAGTGAGTCCAGTTTACTTGGTAAAACACCAGTTCCAATATGTGCGTAAAATGGTTTGGAATCAGTTAAGTTTTACGCAAAGAGCGATGCACCCACTCCTTAAAATATCTCTAAAAATAAATAGATAAATAAAGCCACAATGTTAAAAGTGCGATTCTGTTATTGTCTTGAGGAAAGCTTAACAAGGAGATTAAAACGCAAATAGAGCAGCAAAGCGACTGTTCCTTCCTGTCCCCTCACGGCCACTCCACATCTCCCCCCTCTCTCTTTGGTATACACTCCTCCTCTTCTCACCCCCACTTCACTTCAGAACACCCCCTGCCCCGTTCATTCCTTCCTCCCTGTTTTATGGCCATACATTGCGCGCGCGCGCAAAAGATCAACAAATGGACATTGAACACAGGCAACATTTAACCACTGAACCAAACGTGCAAGCACCTGATGGTGGTTTAAAATAGTGGTAATGAGACAAATTGAGACCTGGTGGAAAATAATTCACTGTTTTAGGTATTTTTGGACAACCACTTCCTGATTACCACAGATAATAATTGTTTCTAAACCAGGCTTTATTTATGGTCAGATAAGAAAGAGATTCTCAGTTTTGGCCAAACGTGAAATGTCTTTATATTCATATTTATCCATATACAGTCACGGAATTTACTATAAATATGGACAAGACTGTATTCTAAGGAAGCAAAGAATAAAATATAATCGAGTAGAGGAATGAGTCTAGGACATTTATAATGAATGTGGAAGGAAGAACGAGGAGCGACTCAGTTCCATGAATGAGCGATTGAATATTTTTCAAAACCTCAAACAACCTTAAAAAGGTTCCTTTGCGTCAAATTCCTTTTATTAGCTGAAGTGAGTAATTTCCTTGAATAAACGTGAGCGTTAAAAAATGGCCTAATCCCCTCTTCTTTAGTCTGCGAAAATAAAAGCCACAACACAAGCCCGCCTTCCACACATACACATATTTACGCACGGACACACTCACACACACAGACGGACAGGAGTCCTGAAGAGTAAAGAAAAGGCGTGTTAAAGCAAGTTGTCCTCAATTCATAACCCGGTCAAAGACACACTGTGGCTGGGTCGGTGGGCAGTGAACCTGCAGAGGAACAAGCTCTTTGATCTGACTCAGTGCTTCTCTAAAGAATGCGTCCACAACCAAAAGTGCACGAAGGGGACATTAGACCGGGGCCCCTAAAATCCAGAGAAACTGGTCTCCTACTATTGAAAAGATTCATCAACAAAAGTCGGAGTCATATCAGGCAGAGTACAGCCTTTATTAAACAGATGACAAAGCAGAAAGTCGCCAAATAAGGTCCCATAAGAATAACAGAAACATAAATTAGTGTGAATTACTTCGAGGAATAGTATGACAATATTGTTATATTACACTGAGACGAAAGCCAGGAGGAAAGGCTGAGACCGCAGCAGAGAATCGGATGTCACTCGTCTCTGCATGACAATAGACCCGCAGCAATGTTAGGCAGAGACAGCACACCTTTCATCTGGGGCCTAAACCACACGCACTCTCAAACAGACACACAGCTCTTTGAAGTGAACTAACTGGCTGTCTTCAATACACATTGATTGATATTCTCCTGCGTTTCATGTCAGTCAGGTTGAGCGAGAGAATAAAAAACATACTGTATATGGAAACAACACTACAACTGGCCCAACTGTTAAATCAGCAAGTCAACAGGATGATAATGACTTCCTTTCTGCCCAACTGTTAAATCAGCAAGTCAACATGATGATAATGACTTCCTTTTTTTCGGTTTTGCCATATAACTCAGTAGATGCGCCCTGTAAAGTTTTGTGCCCCTCTATTACGTTAGGGATTACTGTGGCAACTGCGCCCCCATCTGGTAAAACGCAGACTTTGATTTCTCCCAAGCATCCAAACCCCAAACTCCATGTATTTTTTCTTTTTAATGGCAGAAATATCATTAGCTAAATGTGTAATATTCTATGACCCATGCATCATTTTTAGTCATATTTGGTATCTTTGGGAACTATAGGATCACCCTATAGGATTTAGACTATAGTTATGTGAGTTTGAGCAAAGTTTGGCTATGTACCAGCTACACATGTGGACACTGTGATAAGGGGTTTTTACTGTGCTGCACCTCCACTACTGCTGCTATACACAATAGAAATATTCTGAAGCAGCAGGGTTGTTGTAGACATCACTTTAAAAAAGCATAAAATCAACTTCACAAGGCTATATATGACCAAAATGATTAACATATGTGGCCCATGTAGACTCAGACATCAACAGTAATTAATGAGCAAAAATGCTGAGCACAGTCAGCTTTCATTTGAGCTCATTATGCACCGTGTCTTTGTATCCTTGGATCTTATATCACACTGGTATACTCAATTATTGCAGTAGCTGAAATATTCAGCATAATGAAAGGCTGGGGCACAGCAGTGACTCAGGATAATTACAAACCAATCAGCAGCTGCCCTGTTTTTAAATATCTCATCAGTCATTGACATTACAGCGCCCTCTGTTGTTGCTCTATCCCACAGTGTTGGGGGCTGCAGAAATTCTGGTTCTAAAGCCCAGCTTATTTTCATGTAAACATGGTTCTTGAGCTTAAAAAAGACAGAAGTTACATTATCTGTGCATTCTGAGGCATGAGATTCTTGCTAACACTGCTGGTATTTTCACACTTCTATAGAGAAGAAGCTTTATTTATTGTCATTGTAACATTGTGACACGTGCAATGAATTTTTTTTGGAGCCGAGGGCCCCAGGCTGCTATGTACATATGCGCATATGCGCCACCATCATGGGCGGGGGCTGGTGGTGGTGGTGGTCTCCCCCAAGGACACTTCGACATGTAGCCTGCAGGTACCGAGATTCGAACCTTTCGGTTGGGAGACGACTGCTCTACCCATCGCACCACTGTCAACTCCCCCAACAGGACTTGCATTGTGTATTCTGAGATATCTGACAGCCAAATTTCAATATATAGGTTTCTGCTCACAAGGTCTTCACTAATTAAAACACACTGATATTTTCATCATTGGGAATTAAAGAGGTAAAACAGTTTATTCAGGGACATGACCTGGAGCTTCAGAAATACTGAGGCAGCCACAGTTTACTGTTAAAATGTGATGTGCCTGTGGAAACACAAGGGGGAGCATTTCAGCCACAGAATACAATGTAACCAAAGGAAATGGTAAAACTAAGGCAGGGAGGAGGGGAAAGGGCAAAGAGAAAAAACTTGGACCAGGACAGATGAAGAAAGAGTCAAGAGGGAAAACAGAGCAAGTGAAAGAGAAAGGGAGTGTCCAAGTAATAGATACGCAGAGAGAGAGATAAAGGGACGACTTGTCCCTAGGGGATATGAGCAATAGCCATGCAACAGGAAGCAATGCCTGAGAAAGTCGGCAGCTCTTCTCTGGCTTAACAGCAGCCTCACTTTTTATTGCCTACCAGACTACAGCAAGAGCAGCAGCCAGCTCTGCCCTGTAGGAAAACCAGCTGCAGTTGGCTGATGAAGTCTGAGCTGATTCCCTGAGAGCTGCTCATGCCACACTGCTAAATATCTTCTTTTTTTTTTTTTTACAATTGATTATCACTAGAAAATATATCACCCTATAGTTCAAAATAGTGCTCTGAACATATGGGAGGATATATGTGACAGATTACATACTGGAAACAAAAATTCTTCTTTTGTCCCAAGTCAAGGAAACAGACATCATTTTAATCAGATGGGGCAGTTTTAACCTTTCTAAAGTGCCTGCTTATGATAGCTTTTATTGGAAGCAAAACAAACGGTGCCCCAGTTCAAGGGTTCATTTCTCCAAAGGATGAGGTGCATAAAGTGTGTTCTTCAATAGACTGCAAGGCCAAACTCAACCTGAGCATCCTCCCCAAAAGAGACAGTCACTCTGCTCTCAGTGCGTTCAGGTAGTCCTCAGCAACTTCCAGACAGAAATCTCCTAGTTTGTCAGAGTTTGGTTGTGTTCAAGCAGCAGTGAAGTAGTCAGATCTTTTACTAATGCAAAATAGAAATACTGCAATTCATCCATCCATTATCTATACTGCTTATTTCTGAATAGGGTTGTGGGGAGCTGGAGCCTATTCCAGCTGACAAGAGATGGGGTACGCTCTGGACAGTTCGCCAGTCTATCACAGGGCTGACATGTAGACAAACAATCACACACACACTCACACTCAGTCCTAGGGGAAATTTAGAGTCGCCAATCAACCTAGGCGGCATGTCTTTGAATTGTGGGAGGAGTACCTGGAGAGAACCCACACAGGCACAGGGAGAACATGCAAACTCCACACAGAAAGGCTTCAAGTTGCACAGGACTCAAACCCAGAACCGTCATGCAATACTGCAATATCAACCTAAATAAAAAAAAATAATAGTAAATTAAAAATAAAATAAAAATCAAACAAGCCATTACAAGTAAAACTCATTTGTTGAAAATACCAGTGCATGCTTTTGTATCCAAACATTAAAAGCAAAATGCACCTACAGAATCAAAAGTAAAAGCTCTCAAGGGATTCAAGAGTATTCAAGCAACTGATACCATCACTACCTAAAAACTAATTCCAAACCTATTGTACAATCACTAATCTTTACCATCTTACAAACACACCCAGAACAAACTCTAACTACTTAAGAAAGGACTTTGAGTGCTTTTTATTCTTAAAATTATTCATGAAATGCATTGTTTAGTTTTCTGCTCTTCCAGTTATGTCATAGTATACTGTGACAGCAATTAATGCACTTTTATATTAGCCCCCCCCCTTATTTATCTTATCCACTATCTCATGCTCCTGCTTTTCTTTGGAAAGTGTAAAGAAAAACACTGCAGTAGAGATGTTGGAAAATGTGCCAGTTCTGTGCAAACACATTT
The DNA here is from genome assembly GCF_001952655.1 of Monopterus albus. Taxonomy (NCBI): domain Eukaryota; kingdom Metazoa; phylum Chordata; class Actinopteri; order Synbranchiformes; family Synbranchidae; genus Monopterus; species Monopterus albus. Next base: position 4,078,324 of record NW_018127921.1, on the reverse strand, counting down.
GTAGGAACCGAAGAGCTCAAAGCTACAAATGCAACCACAGCAAACCTATGAGAAAATAAAACTACCTGCTCTACTTAATATAGATAGGCCTATCTCTCAGTCTTTCTGTGTTTTTGTCCCTTTGTCTCACTTTCCCTGTGTCTGCTCCTCTTCCAAAATGTACACACACATATGCAATCACACACACCTGTGCAGTAACAAACTACCAAATGCAGCTGGCTGCAGGGACATCTCTCCCACATGCACATAACCCTGGTTAACATGCAGTTGGACTTGGAAGCAGCTGAGAGGGGCTTTGGTGTGGCCTTGTTCTTTACATCTATCTCTGTGTTTTCAGTTTACATGTACTGTTTCATGTACCATTGCCTGTAGAAACCCACCCTTATTTACTCTGGTTTTAACACTTCATCACTCCTTTCCTTTCACTCCTCCCCCATTTTTCCTCCCACAGTCTGCTGTCCCACTTGCGCTTCCTCTCCTTCTTTTCCCCGCTCCATTTCTCTTTTCCCAATTCTGTCCATCTCCTCCCTCCCTCCTTCCCTCCATCCATCCTTCTGTCAGCTGGCAGAAGATGAGTCATGCCTCTTGCTGGGAGGCTAACACGCTCACCCTCTCTCTATAAATACACCTTCTCTATATTTCTCCTCCCCAGTCTTTCTACATCTCTTTCTCCCTCCTTCTCATTCTCACACTTGTCTGTGCTCTGCATCACCATCTGTTTCTCTACATCTCTTTACTTTGTTCTGTTGCTCCAGTATGAAGCTGTTTCCTCCCTTGTCTTTCACTCATGCGTTTCTGTTTCTCTTGATCAGTCTGAAAGTTGGAGTCATCAGCCTTTTATGATTTTATCCATTTTCTCCATTTCTGCCTTGCTCCCTCTCTCCAGCTGTGCACCCAGGCACCCATAAAGCTTTTCTCATGCTCCCCTGTCTCTCAGCTGTGATGATGTGAACACACATTCTCTCCTTTTTATTCCCCCTAATTATTATATGAACAGTAATTTGCAATATGCCTATTTGCTCATAGAGTCCAAAATGTGTCTTGGTATGTAGGGTGACCTTTTGTCTCAATGTCTTCTTCACCTCTGCATTTTCTCCATTTGGGGAAAAATGCATACACATATACTGTTTTTGTTTTTAAGTAACTGCAGGAGATTATACACAGTGCAACTGATTAAATTTAAATAGCCAAGATGCCTAGGTAATGTCAGCCATTAGTTCCTGAAATGCTTCAACTTCACTCCATAAAAATGTTAAAACTATCTTACTGAAGTGCTAAAAGATATTTTACTAAAGATGTGGTTGGATTTCATCTGGCTGAAGGTTATAATGGGAGTCTAAAGTACTAAATGAGCTCAGACTAGCCCTGTTTGGCACCTCTGTGGAAATGACACAACAGTGGAAGCTCTGACTGGCCTCGTTTGGCACTGGATTGGAAGCTAGGGAAAGGCTGAATCTCTGATCAGGAAGTCACTGAAGTTGTTGCTCTGGAGCTCCATTGTCAACCTCTGGACTCTCTGGGCATATAAAACTGTTTTTTAAAAATTGGTTATTTATTTGTAACAGGGAGTCACTTAAAGAGACAAGCAAACAGATATGATAGTTTTCATTCCTTGTGGGGACATTACTTTGACTTACATTCATTTCGTGGAGACTCACCCTAACTTTAGACCAAGTCTTTACTCAAAAATTCAATGTTTTACATATAGTAGGGAGGAGTGGCAACCAGCACTTGGTCCCTATGATTAATGTGAAGTCCTCACAATGTGAGTGTGTAAATATATGAGTAATACCAGGCTCACACATACAGACACACACCTATAATATGGATCAGAGCAGCTTTCACATGTTCATCAGAGGATAAGGCAGGGCAACTCTCAGCTGGTCTGGCCCAATTTACTCCCCATTTCCAAATTGATTGATGTAGCCAATGAATCCCCAGGAAGCCTTGTCAGGTCAAAACACACACATACTGGTGAACACAAACTTTTGTAGGCACAAGTGGCTATTTGGTACTCTCATTATTGCACCAACATCTGAGGATTTTGTTGGATTCAGACTATTTTTATTACGTTAGGTTAGAATAATCAACTGATTCCATTCTGATACACGACATATGATGTTAATACTGACTGAATCATTCAAATCCAATAATGCTATCAATATTTTTTTGTGATAAAATATTGTGAGAAATATTCCTGATGTCTTAATTATTTCTGCACATTTTTTTTTACAAATCTCACACTGTCACCATTTGGTATCTCTTGAAATGTTGCAATCTCCACTAGAATTAACAGTGAAATTCTGCCTTTAAAATAATGTTTGAATGCACAGCCTGAGTTTGCCAGGACTTAACTCACCAACAGGTGTCAGTGGGGTTGATGAGCTAGGTGTGTTATGGTTTAGTAATGCTTCCAGGGTTTTGTGCTTTTATTGTGGTTGCTTCCTGCCCCGGGACACCTCACTTGCCCCAGCTTTACCTCAGTACATTATCACTGTTCATTGTTTTCTGCCACTCATTATCTCCTGGACTAAAGCCCATATACTGTATATCTCCCCCTTTCCCTCAGTCACTTGCTGGTCCAATGTTGTTGTTACTCTGCTCACGAGGCTCACCATACCCTCCTTTGCCTGTCCTGTTTATTGGCACTGATTCTGGACATTGTCAACACTTCTACCTTCATTTCCTCACCTTGACGCTGTTGCACTCCAGTACTCCACTCACTCACCTGTGAGTACCGATACCCCAGTAACTCAAGTTGTGACTTCTGTCCAGCGTTTCGCTGTTTGTCTCCTGATGTGAAGAGGTGACAGTGCTGCGGTGGGTAGAGCAGTCCTCTCCCAAACAGAAGGTTAAAGGTTCAAATCTTGGTGCCGGCAATGTCAAAATGTCCTTGGGCAAGACACTGGTTGCCTTTGATGGTTAGAGCCATTGGTTGAGGTGGTGCTGCAGATGGCTGCCATTGGTTCTGTACCAGAAACAAATTCCTTGTGTGTAACATACTTGGCCAATAAGGGTGATTATCTGCCAGTGATGCTGTTGCACTCCAGTTCACTCACTTGTGAGCACCTAAATCCCCAGCAAAGTTCCTGTTCAGCACAGTATGCTGAACACAGTATTCCTGATCTGTCCATGACTTGGTCGCTACCCCTGCCTGGCATTACCAGCTGCTTGTCCTGGATTTGCCAGCGATGCTGTTGACTCTCCTGCCTCCATCTCCTTATCTCCACTCTTCGGCCTGCTCGACTCACCTGTGTGTCTCTCATGTTCCTGGCCCTGCAGCTCCATCCAAGTTCTCCCCTGCCTGTCTGACTCCCCCGAGTGCTACCCAGGACCCTTGGCAGAAACTGCAGACCTGCACTCAAATTAAGCACCTTTTTGAGGACTGGCCCTGGTTAATGGCTATCCCCAAGATTCAGGATTGGGCAATTAGTAGAAGTGGAATAAGTTGTGCTCAGCTCAACGAGATCCACCTGAGCTTGGCAGAGGCTCACTCCATCAGAGCCTAGCTCAAGGCTCAAGTGGAGCACCCCCTCTCCTCTCACTACTCCATCTCAAGGGACTGCACTGCATCCAAGATGCAGTCTTTCCCCATGCAACATTCCATCTCCAGGAAGAGAGATTGAAGGCAGGGGCGGCAAACAACCCAGTTTGTCCCAGAACCCCAGTGTGTTGGTCGAAACGCACCCTCTGGTGTGGAGGTTTCTCGCTGTGCCAATGAGAGCGTCCCCACTGAAGCGTCCATGCCTTGGTCCGTCAATGAAGACATCCCCGCCGGGATTCAGTTCACCAGTGCACCAATGAAGAGACCAATGCTGGGATTCCAGTCTCTGTTTCTGAGCAGGTCAGCTGGGACGCTGACGCCACCCCTGAGTCTGAGCAGGTCAGCTGGGATGCTGATGCCACCTTTGACTCTGTTCCTGTTCCTGAGCGGGTCAACTGTGGGATGCCTGGGACGCGGATGCCACCTCAGTTCCTGTTCCCCAGCGGGTCAGCAAGGGTGCTGATGCTGCCCCTGTTCCTGTTCCTGAGCAAATTGGCCGAGATGCCGACATGCCTCAGTTCTTGTTCCCAAGCAGGTCAGTGAAGGTGCCAACGCTGCCTCAGTTCCTGTTCCCGAATGGGTCAGCAAGGGTGCTGACGCCACCCATGTTCTTGAACCTGAGTGGATCAACTGGGACACTGATGCTGCCTCAGTTCCAGTTCCCAATCAGGGTGGCTGGGATGCTGACGCCGTCTCTGACTCTATCCCCCAGTGGAACAGCTGGGACGCTGGCGCTTCCTCAGTTCCAGTTCCCAAGCAGGTTGGCTGGGATGCTGACGGCCTGGCCTTGGTCTGCATTTTGGGGCCTAGTCCTGTTTGAGCGTTCCTTAACAAGGTGTTTATAATTTCATTTTCAAAGGTGTGGTCAGCCAATTCACTCATGTGGATTTGGAGGGAAGCTCTCTGATTTAGAGATATCTGAATTAGTTTTTACAAACTTTAAATGTACAGTATTTTTGTAAATCTCAAATTTAAATCCAAATCATTGTCCTGAGTGAAGCATGACTGCACATCAAAGTAACATTAGCACAATAAAAATTTAAAAAAGCATCTATTCAGCACTTACTGAAATAAAGTTTAGTTAAACTATTCAGCACTTACTGAAATAAAGTTTGGATTTCCTTGGATTATGTTTGGTCTTAGGAGAGGACACAAATGTCATCTCCTTCAAACTTCACTGTACTTGGACTCAGATTTGCCTTGAGCATGATTTGAGGGCTCTTGCCTTCAGAGCTCTGGCAATGGCAAAACCTGCCTAGTGCAATTTCTAAAACTGAAAATGAGCCGTTTTCCACAGACAGAGAGACAGAGCAAAAACGAGCCAGATAAACACACCCGCCAACACACACACAACAACATGCAGTCTATTCATGCCAACAGATTACAGAGTGCATTGAGAAAATGCCAAAATGCTGACTACTGAGGGAGAGAGAGCACACGGCTGAAAATCTCCTATGTCAGACTGCAGAGCTGGCAGAAAAGAAAGGCATTGTTGAGGACACACAGACACCAAGGCAGCCTGTGTGGTGCAAAAACTGGAGCAAGGCGACAGTGCATAACACTCACAAGCTGTTAGGCATTGTGGTGAGATGGGAGCACAGATGAGCTGTCAGAGAGAGGGAAGAGAAAGTGAACAAAAAGGACGAAAGGGACAGAAACAGGCAGAGATGGAAAGGAATATGGGAGAGAAACAGAAATAAGAAGGCTTGTGTCTCCTGTTAGCGACCTTTTGTGTATTTCATGTATCTTTGCTTTTATGCCAACTAATACTTAATTGTTCACTGTCAGCATCATTATATTTATAGCTGCCCTGACTGTAACCTCCATTTCTTTCTAGTTGGTGAAAATCATACGAGATGAATTAAAAAAAAGGATTAAAGTTCAGATTTCATTTAAATTATTTGATTAATGTTTGAAATATTGCTGTTTCTAATTTATAACATAGGTATTGAAAGAGAAAGAGAGAGAGATGGGGGAAAGCAGACATTTAACAATGGTCCCCAGCTGGAATCAAGTTGAGGACAGAGGGAAACTGTAGGAAAACTGGGAGGGAGAGAAGCAAAATATCACACACACACCCACACACACATATATACCATCTAACCATAATGCTTCACTTAACCCTAACCTAAACTTAATTCTAACCTGAACCATAAAACCAAATCTTAACCCTCAAAAAGGTGTTTCAGAAAGTGAATATGAACCATGAAAATGTCCTCACTCTGTAGCAAAAAAATACTTTTTTGGTTCTCTCTATGTAGCAAGTACAAGAACACACACAGCTTTTCAAAACTGTACAGGTGAAGCCCCAGTGAAGCAAGGAAACACCTGAAGGAACATAAAAGATTCATCACCTACAGTGCACAGTGCATGAGCATGTGCACATGCACACACACAAAGGTTTAGTGTATCGCATGGCACTCAGGGCATTGTGACAATCTGCTTTTGCCTTCACATGTTGGTGTGTACACAGACACTTGATAGATGTTTTGTGTGTGTGTACGACAGAAAGAAAATGTACAGTCATGTAATATCCATTCAGGACAGTATTGGCTTTCAGGGTGACGTGTTGACACATGCCCACGTAACCTTGGCAACCATCAATCGCTGCGGGTGCAGATGAAGCATGTTGTCGAGTGGAGCAATTATCCAGTAAGAACCCTCCCCTGAATTATCAAATACAGGCACATGAAGTCACTCAAACACAAAAAGAGACACACATCATCAAACAATGGGTCGTATGACATTCAAGAACACTTTGGGGGATGACACAAACACACTGTCATGCAAAATCAGACTCTTGCTCTCTTTTTTCATTTCCTCCTCCTCTTCTTTTTTTGCTCTTTTAGCCCAGTTCCTAACTTGCATTTTAATATCCACAAAACAGCGTGTTGCTGCTCTTCAGTTTTTCTCTCTCTTTCTCTGATCTGTTTCTTATTTTTTCCCCTCTGACGTTTCCCCTCCCTTCCCTCATCCATCCATCCCTCTGCTTCTCCTCTCTCTCAGTGAGAGTGCTAGCTCGGGCCCAGCGGGTTTTCTAGGAGCGGTATGACACACCACATCAGCACATGCATGCGCGCGCACACACACACACACAGCTGGGATATGACACAGATGGAGGGAGACAGAAAAACAGAAAAAATGCATGCTGAGCAAGTACAAACACACACACACAGGCAGGTCATGCAGAGAGAGACTCAGCTACTGCTGCTGAAGAGAAAGCCTGTGGCATATGGACCCACCTCTCTCTACTTTAGCTACTCCCTCCTCTTTTCTCTTTATTTATTTCTCCTGTACCTTATCATTCTTTCTTTTCCCTTTCTTGTCTGTGATTGTCAGCTAAGTGAGGGATTAATGACACACACATGCACTTCTGCTATTAAAAAGTTTACTAATAGCCTCCTACATAACACAGTCTGGCTGGCAGTTTTAAAGCCACATTGGAGGGTTTTATTTTCTGTTTTGAGCACAGCAAACATAAATTTGTCAAGACAACTGCTCCAAGGCCAAATATAACTGTATAGTGCAGTTTAACAGAACATTTGTGTGAGGCAAATCACACTGTGGTTTATGAAGAAGCCAGTTTTTGTCTGCACCTCTGGTAAATCCCAGGAGATTTGACCTGTGAACTGACCAGCAGCAGCCACAATTTATCCACATTTACCTGTGAGCTGGTGTTAATCTCCTGGCTTGTTTATAACCCAAGGTGTTTGCACTATCCTCCTGAGACCTGGCAATTCATATTTGTCCTCTGTGGCCTTTATTTCAAACACCGTGCTTGCAGTCTGTATGTGTCCTAATGTCCAGGAAAGTGGGGTGGCATGGTAGTGCAATCATTAGAACTACTGCATCACAGCAAAAAGGTTCTGGGTTTGAGCCCTGCCCAACCCGGTGCATTTCTGTGCGGAGTTTGCATGCTCTCCCTGTGCCTGTGTAGGTTCTCTCCAGGTGTGCCGGCTTTCACCGAAAGACTTCCATCACTGGTGGCTTTAAACTCAACATAGGAGTAAGTTTGGGTGTCTGTTGTTGTCTGTCTCTATGTGTCAGCCCTGTGATACAAATTTGGAAAGGATTTGGCTCAAAGCTGCTCCTTGCACCCTCATGGACAGAGGAGAACACCTAAAAACTCTGAGGAACACAAACACACACCTATAATATGGATCAGAGCAGCTTTCACGTGTTCATTAGGGGATGAAACAGTCCGGTCAACTGGTCTGGCCCAATTTATTCCCCATTTCTGAATTGATGTAGCCCATGAATCCAAGGAAGCCTTATCAAGTCAAAACACACATACACTGGTGAACACAAACGTTTGTAGGCGCATGTGTTTTTTTTTCTTCACTATTACTCCAACATCTGAGGATTTGTTGGATTCAGACTATTTTCACTATTCCATGTGTTTTGTTGTTTCATCTTCCTAACATACAGTCAGGGAAAAAAATTACTTGAACCCCAGCTGATTTTGTAAGTTTGCCCACTAACAAAGAAATGATCATTCTACAATTTCAATGGTAGGTTTATTTGAACAGTGAGAGACACAACAATAACAAAAAAATCCAGAAAAATGCATTACAAAAAAAAGTTATACATTAATTTGCATTTTCATGAATGAAATAAGTATTTGATCCCTTATCAGTCAGCAAGATCTCTGGCTCCCAGGTGTATTTTATACAGGTAACAAGCTGACATTGGGAGCCCTCTCAGCTCGTCACCTGTATAAA
>NW_018127921.1:4065227-4068729 GCF_001952655.1 Monopterus albus | reverse complement strand
ATTGTAGACTGATCATTTCTTTGTTAATGGGCAAACTTATAAAATCAGCTGGGGTTCAAATAATTTTTTCCCTGACTGTATCTCCTTTTACAGTGCATCTCCTATTTTAACCCCCCTCCCTTCTATCACAAACTCAGTGTTGTGATATTTAATTCAGGCACAGACAATGTGGTTCCTTTAAGATTAATTATTCACAACTTAATTATAGTTAACAGCACAAATTTTGTCTAGATCTCTTATCCCCACAGCTTATCCATAGACACAAACACACACAGACATTGGGCTTTGTGCAGGAGATTTAACTGCTCCATATAGAGTACCCGATAGTTAATGTTTAAAATTATGCTAAGATAGAAAAGATGTCAGTTCTGAGAGAGTAATTCATAGCAGATTTTTTCTTATTTTAGATTATTTTCTTTGCCAAACAAATTTTATGAGGATACAAATTTTGAAAGGATTTGGTTCAAAGCTGCTCCTCACACTCTAATGAGCAGGGGAGGAGACCTAAATATTTTGAGGAAAACATTTTTCACAAATTTGACACCAATAAAATGCATGGCCTGAGTATCTTTGAGGGTACGGAAGTTATTAAAAATTCTAACATGTCTCCCATCATACAGCATACCTACAGTATACGGAAAGGAGTGGGGAGTTATGTTCCAGCCTACACTGCTGCTAAGGAGGACATTAACCCCTTAAAATGTAAAAATAAAGTAGCTATAAGGTTAGAATAATCAACTGATTCCATTCTGATACATACAATCATATTGTGATCTTTGTGATCAAACAGAAATATTCATGATGTGTTGATTATTTTTGCACATTTTTACAAATCTCACACTATCACCATTTGGAGTGAGTTTGGCTGTGTGTGGTTGTCTGTCTCTGTGTGTCAGCCCTGTGATAGACTGGTGACCTGTCCAGGGTGTACCCCGCCTTTTGCCCAATGTCAGCTGAGATTGGCTCCAGCTCCCCCATGACCTTCTTCAGGATAAGTGGTATAGATAATAAATAAATGTTCTAGAAAGACACCATCTTGGGCTTCCCAGTGATGTCACATGTTTGTTTGTTTTTTACCTTACAAAGAATTAATTCATATTAAAATAATGAAAATATTAAAAGATTTTTTTCTTCTGGGTATCAGGAGGCTATCATGATAAAACTTGGTATTCATGTCAGGATCTCTGTTTTGAAAATGCATGAGACACTCTGTGCCTGAGTACCAAGGACGTAGGTGCTGGCGGCCCCAGGAGACAAGTGCAGTTAACTGCCTTTTTTTGCCCTTGATGAAGTTACGGGATAAGTTGAAAGCACAGAAGGGCATTAAAAACAGCCACCAGGCAATCTTGATCAGTTCTAGAGGCTTTGTAATATTCAGTGATGTTTACATCAAACATTTGTGTTGTTTACAGCTACCGATTTCCCTAGTTTGACACAAGTTGGTAAGATCTACACTTAATGTCTTCAAGATGGTGTAAATGAGTACATTTTTAAAATGATGAGATATCACAGATGTTAACTTCATTGCAATAAGGTACTATGGCAATCTAAAGCACAGAAGTGGTGCTCAGGTGTTGCTTAGAGCAGAAAGAAAAAAATAAAAACCTGGACTACACTGTTGCATTATGAAAACCATATTCAGTTTGCATCCTAGCTTTTTCAAATTCATTTTTATGATTATGGAAAGGTTGAAAGAGTTCTCATGAAAGAGGGCTCATGACTAAGTTCCCTTCAGCTACAGAAAGATTGTTTGATGCATGTTTATATGGCACATATGCCATGGCTGAAGAGAACCCACGGGACCAATCATGATTACATAACAACAGCTCCTTGTATTCTGTAAATATGAGCTTGCATATAGCTTAAATCTGGAATATTTGTTTTCTTCTATTGTGTCAACAATAAGGAATATAAGACCATCCTGAAGTGGGGCGAGTGGGGGATTTTTTATATATACACACACACATGTACTTCTGTCTCCAGTTTTTGGAGACAACACCCTGGGATGTACTCAAAAACAGGAAACATCTTGGCTAACTTATATAAGCTCATTGTTCAGCTCAAATGAACTTAATGAACCCATAACCACTATTCTATTATATAATCCATATTAACATGTTACTTAAACCACTACAATATCTCCTCCCATAGCTTTTAGACTATGGGACTTCAGAGCTCAAAATATGGAAAATCAAAATATGACAATGTTGCCCTGAGACTTTAACACCTCTAAACTCTAACAGTTGTAGTTAAACATTAACCTCTTCCTACATCTAAAGTTAAATCTAAAATAATTTCGTGTTATTCTTATTAATTTCTTATTACAGAACTAACCACTACTCAATAAACCTTTAACGTGTTCATGTTTAATAAACAAACATGAACATAAAAGTAAACAAAAATAAACAACCAGCATGAGGTGACTCTTTTCCCCTTGTAAAATAAAAGTTTACCCTGACAGAAACATTCATAAACACATATATCTGAATACATCACTTCCTAATACTAATCAATAAGCCCAAGTAACACTACAAATCACTAATTAAACCTTATCTTTCTACCTCATCCAAAAGAAAAATAGAGATCAACTTTTATTACAAAGACAAACTTTTGATCTAACAGAGCAATTCTACACTAAACCAACTCCCCTACACTCTAGAACACATGCTCGTACGCACAATAAGTACTGTAAACCCATAAACTAAACAAAGAAGACATGAACCCGAATGTTCCTGCTTGAGCGAGTTACCAGTGCATAGTTCCCATGGTCCTTGTTTGTTTTTAACCACTACATTATCTCAACTGCTCAACCTGGGTGATCTTGAACACTTCAGTGATGAGTGTTTTAATCCTCTCTGCATGATGAATGAGATATAAGGACAACTTTGCTTCCACACCATCTACCAGAAGATATCAGCAATCCCTCTTTATTCAAACCTCCCTAGAAAACTACACTGTACTGGAGTCAGTGATGTTTTCAATAGACAAAAAACACTGGATTAAATGCAAGAGCCCCTCTTGTCAAAGTGCTCCACAAAGAATTCCAGCAACTACACAACAATTCAGCCAGGAACAAATAACCACACTGGCTACAGAAAACAAATACCTCCAACACTCTGCCATTTAAGTACAATGAAATTCCTAACTTGGAACATCCATGGAACTGGCAAAAAGACTTAAAGCTACAGTGTGTACATTTTTTTCCAAATATTTGTGTTGTAGAAATCTGCTCCAAAACTTGTCTTAATGTGGAGAGGTGCTGTCAAAGCTTCCTGTGACCCCGACTCACTGAACAGCACTGGCAGCAGTGCAGAGATATTAGCTTCTAAAAGGTTTTGAGAGGGACTGACCTCGCTGGCAGTTATTTCTGCTTGATCAGTAACTTTTGTTGCTTTCTCATTTATTTTAATGTAGCACTGGTAAAATGGTTGCCGCATGGGACACAATAACTGGGGACCTTGCAGCTTCAATGTTCAGCAGATCACAGTTAATTTGAATATGG
>NW_018127921.1:4063712-4064040 GCF_001952655.1 Monopterus albus | reverse complement strand
ATACCGACTATGGAATGGAGCAACCATCAGCCACCTCATCTACATGGATGATATCAAGCTGTATGCCAGGAGTGAACGAGACATCAACTCACTGATCCACACCACTAGGATCTACAGCCAGGACATCGGAATGTCATTCGGACTGGATAAGTGTGGTTTAATGGTAACAAAAAGAGGGGAGATAGTCAGAACTGATGTGGAAGGTGAAGGCATGCGCAGTATCTTAGCTGATCCTAGGACTGCACTCTTATGGACAGATATCTCAGATGCTGTTCCTGGGATCTGTTGGAGCCACTCTCCCAGTTTGGGGGTCACAGCCCCCAATGTT
>NW_018127921.1:4060826-4063623 GCF_001952655.1 Monopterus albus | reverse complement strand
ATATATATATTGTATATATGTACACTGTATATATTTTTTATTTTATTTTATTGCATATCTGCACATTCATTCATGAATGAATGAATGAATGAATCTGTACATTCACTGTATTTGACCCTTTATTCATGTCACTCATGTGGGTCTAGTCCAACAACTTTCAAAATTTTCAAAATATTGGTTGACATGCTTGGTCACTGTCAACCTTCTACTATAGAGGATGAAATAGTTGACATCAGCTTTCCCTGTCCAGTGGATACTAACCCAATATCAGTTCCAGGCAGCATTAAGTTGCTTAATGCTCATTAATATTACTGCATATGTACGTTTTTTTCATTAAGAAAAAAACTAATAAATACCGTTAAGATACGTGCTCCTAATTATAATATATCCATATCGATAGCCTAGATGTAGAAGATGGTCCACACAAGGAGGCTGGAGATTAACTAGTCATCGATAACCAGGATACTTCTGTCATGTATATGTGGATATGCATAACTAGAGTTCTCTGTGCTCCATGTAAACACCATATGACAAATATGATCAAAACCAGGGCAGTTAATAACCAGGATGCTCTTGGTCATGTAAACACACCCAATAATGTATATATGAGAGGGAGGGGAAAAAACTACTGTGACCTATGTGATCTGCACATTTGAGTTGAGAAAAAGAGAATGTCAAGAGAGAAAGAAAAGAAAACAGGGAAGTGTATAGGAGATGGCCAGAGAGACAGGATAAAAACACAGATATGGGGTTAAGCATAGAGAGGACATGTGGGGAAGAAAACCATTTTTGAGTGATCAGTAGTAACAAAAAAAGGGAACTTTGTGCTAAGACTGTAACTTTGGAAGGTTTTCATTTTATGTGACTAATATAAATCTAACACCAGCTTTGGCTGAACTTAAGAATGCAATTTTGCACTGACTGAAGCAGGAATTTGCTATCTATTTCTTATACTGCTGTCAGGAAGGGATAGGAACAGTTACAGCATCCAACCAAATTTATTCTTTCAGAGGAAGGAGAACATAGAGGATGAGAGGGAAAGTAGTGAAAAGAGTCGCTGTCAGTTGTGCATGGCTGCTTGTCACACCAAAATCTTTCCCTGTCCGTTATCCTCAGCTGATCACTGTTGTCTCGCTCTTCCTATTGCTCGGTCTCTCTCTGCCTCTATGTTTCTCATCAGCTCTTCTTCTCAACTACTCTGCCATACTCCACTGGCTTTGGCAAACGGCTCCCCTGTCATATTATCTCTCTCTCACACACACATAGACACCAAACCCTGTGAGAGGGAGTGATGCAAGCATTTAAAAATATACTGTTCACATGCAAAGGCCACATATGCACGGACATACATTATGTTCTCTTGCCTGTGGCTTCACACATGCACAAATACAAATAAAGACAGAAATTTGTCTTTGCTTCAAGTATTAAAATGTAAACAGTACCAGATGTAAGACAACTGCTTCAAAGTTATTTTGGTTCTTTATGAAAGATACATAAGAACAATGAAACTTATGAGATGTTTTTAGCACTTCAGAGATTATTTGGTCACCATGGTCATGTAAGGACACCCCACCCTTTTCATAAAAATTATATACTTTGTTTGCATACAATATCTTTTATGAACACTGTAACAACAAACATTTACCATATGTTTTAAAAAGGTCTCATATTATAATTTCAAATAGTTATTTGGAGTGTTGTTGCATGGAGAAACACACAATCATATTGTTCACACTGACACAAAATGTAATCACTGGCCTGAGGTTTTGGCAACCAGTGGTGGAAATAATTTGATGTTAATACTTTTGAACTTTTATATAAGTGAAAATGTGAACACAGGACTTTTAATTCTAACAAATAATTGTTCACACTGTGGTATTCTTCTTTTTCTTAAGTTAAGGATCCGAGTAGTTCTCCCACCACTTTTGGAAGCACTGTGCCAAATGCCAAGCCAATAAAACATGTTGAAATTAATTAAAGTTCAAATGTAAGTGTGTTTTCTGGTTTTTGAAATAATGTCAGCAAATGACCAGAGAAGACAGAAAGAGGCTGTTCAGTGGAGACAAAGAACAGTGTACTCTGGTTTGTGGCTGTTATGTGTGGCTCCATTAGTATTTTCACAACAACAATAACAAGAGCAAAATCGCATTCAGAAATACAAAATGTTCAAGCCAAGTTAACGAACTGAAAGGGCTTCTCCAGTTGCCTTTGCCGTGTTTCCTGTGTGGTCCGCTCAAAGGGTTAAAGCCCAAAGTGAACTGAATTGTAAGAAGTTGGTTTCCAAGGGAAACTGTTCGCACTGTTCCAGCTGAGGCAGGACATACCAATTGCATGACAGGGAGGGGGTACGGGTGACTCGTTGAAATTACGCATGAATTATGCAACACATCGCTTATTAAATATTAACACATAGCTTTCATTATTCAACAATAAAGCTGCGAGAGACGTTGTTTTTGAATCTGTTTTCAATTTATGAGATGAACACTATTACATGCCTCCACCCCTCCCCGTGCAGCCAGAGTGCTGGGGTTCCTGCCAAGTCGGTTTGAAAAGAGCAGACAAAGGCTTTGAGCCCAGGACGCTCCCCTCTCTCTCTCACTCTGCCTACAGAGCCAACCAAGCTCTACCTTTTCTGCTTTTGTATCATAGAAATGTTTCTAATAGGCGGTGCTAAGACTGTTGCTTTTATTTTTACTTTCTTATACTGAAATGTATGAGCGTCTGGATCCCCGCTCGGTCAAGAGAAGAAGGCTTTCTGTAGGTATAGTACAAGGAAGCGTCGTCTGAGAGAGGGCAA
>NW_018127921.1:4047750-4060766 GCF_001952655.1 Monopterus albus | reverse complement strand
TCGACGCTTTTTCCTCATCTCCTCCTCCTTCCTTTCGCCTCCTCTCCTCCTCTTTTTGGCGGAGAGTGGGGTTGAGGCAGAATAAACGTTTTTCTTGTTTTTTCTTTTTCTTTTTTAATGTATTTGAATCCTACTGCGCAACCGGACCGGATCACGTGGGATTGTAGCGAGTTGGATCGATTTTGCACAGTTCAATGTGAGAAAAAAAGAGAGTGAAACAAACAACGATTATTTCCTTTTTTCTTTACTTCTCTGGATAACTGGGACTGTTTTGCATAATTGCAAGAGAAGGGGGTGTTTGCCTGGTTTCTTTTTTCAGCATTGGAGGTGTGGAGTATTAATTCTTATATGCCTGGGTTTTGAAAAACAATGGAGACGCACATTTCGTGCCTCTTCCCGGAAATTTTGGCCATGATTTTCAGCTATCTGGATGTGAGGGACAAAGGCAGGGTAGCCCAAGTGTGTATCGCTTGGAGGGACGCATCCTACCACAAGTCAGTGTGGAGGGGGGTGGAGGCCAAGCTGCACCTCCGCCGGGCCAATCCCTCTCTGTTCCCCAGCCTCCAGGCCAGGGGCATCCGGAGAGTCCAGATCCTCTCTCTGCGCCGTAGCCTGAGCTATGTGATCCAGGGAATGCCTAATATTGAGTCTCTCAACCTGTCTGGCTGCTACAATCTCACAGATAACGGGCTGGGTCATGCATTTGTGCAGGAGATCCCATCATTGAGGGTTTTGAACCTGAGTCTTTGCAAGCAGATCACAGACTCCAGTCTAGGCAGGATAGCCCAGTATCTAAAGAACCTGGAGGTGTTGGAGCTTGGTGGCTGCAGCAACATCACCAATACTGGACTCCTGTTGATAGCCTGGGGCCTCCATAGGCTAAAGAGTCTCAATCTGAGATCCTGCAGGCATGTTTCAGATGTGGGCATTGGACATTTGGCGGGCATGACCCGCAGTGCAGCAGAGGGCTGTTTGAACCTGGAGTACCTGACTCTCCAGGACTGTCAGAAACTGACAGACCTGTCACTCAAGCACATTTCCAAGGGGCTGACCAAGCTCCGAGTGTTGAATCTGAGCTTCTGTGGGGGGATCTCAGACGCAGGGATGATCCATCTCTCCCACATGGCCTCACTGTGGAGCCTCAACCTACGTTCCTGTGACAACATCAGCGACACAGGGACCATGCATCTTGCCATGGGCACCCTAAGGCTTTCTGGGCTTGATGTTTCTTTCTGTGACAAGATTGGGGACCAGACCCTGGCATACATTGCCCAGGGGTTGTACCAGCTCAAGTCTCTGTCTCTGTGTTCGTGTCACATCTCTGACGATGGAATAAATCGGATGGTGAGGCAGATGCATGAGCTGAGGACCCTGAACATTGGACAGTGTGTGCGCATCACGGACAAAGGGTTGGAGCTCATAGCTGACCATCTGACCCAGCTGGCTGGCATCGACCTGTATGGATGTACCAAGATCACCAAAAGGGGACTGGAGAGGATCACACAGCTCCCCTGCCTTAAAGTGTTGAACCTGGGACTCTGGCAGATGACAGAGAGTGAGAAAGTGAGGTGATTGGAAATGTTTGTTTAAGCTGTGCTTCTCCCATGTGACCGCAATTTTATGTTGAAATGTTTTATTTTTAGTGTTTGATGTGACTTAATATTATGCCTGGTAGGAAGCAATTCAAACTTACTTTTGTCATGAGCTCATAAAAGTCCCTTTTAGCAATTGTTTTGATCTCATACTGACTTTTAATATCTTTAAAATTCTGACATTGGACTGGAATAACATCAATGCAAATCATCTTGGTTCACACATTTTTAAAAACAAAATCAAGTGTAATTTTCTTCATACTATTAGAATAATCTGCTTCATTTATTGACACTTGCTTCCAGAAAATTCTTGAAGTGAAACTTGAATTCATCCATACTGCTAGATTCATTTTCATTTACATCAAAGTAAGGTTTTAAAACTTAAGAATGCAACTTTTATTTTTACAGCAAGCCTTGATTTGAGGCATCTGGCCATCATAGTCATCACACCTAAAAACATTTGGCTACCTCGAATGTGGTTGATTTCAGAGGGTGTACTGTTCAAAAAAACAGAAGGAAAGTGAGAAGGAGAGACTGGGAGAAAATGTGCCTAAAGGGACTGTGTCTGCCCCCTCCCCCAACCCTCCATCCCCTCCCTCCACGAGCAGAGCTGGAGAAAGGAGATCCGGACACAATCTAACTACCTTTGTGAATTTACCCACATAAACAGCAACAACTTCCCTGAGAGAGAAATAGAACGCGAGCTGTAAAATCTAAAATTATATTCTAAGAGGAAGGCGGTTTATGCACAAAAAATAGACCCATTTGTGTGCAAGAGCTTTTTATTGTTTGTTTTTAATTTTAAGGGATAAAGTCCAACTTTATCGCCCTTTAGGGACACGTTGTGTTCAAACTTTCACCAGTGCTTATTGGTGCGAGGTGAATCGTAAAAAGGCATGATCGGCACATTATTAAGCACAGTATCTATTAGTGCAAGTATGATATAAGATTAGGAATATCTTGTATCTTTTGTACGGGATGCTGGTGGAAATAAATGTCAGTGGATGTTCAAAGCACCATACTTCAAATTTCAGTGATTTCTATCCCTTTATTGATCGATACACATCAGGGTTTGCTCTATGGTTTTATTTTCCCACGTTAATGCCAGCACTGGTCGCATTCGTATTCATGTGGCTCTCAGCACTGTAGAGAGAGAGAGAGAGAGAGAGGAAGAAAGGGATGAGTATCTTTTTTTTTCTCCTCTTCTTCATCTCTCCCTTTTCTTCTCCCTGAATAAAAATACCCTGAATCCATTTTGAGACATGCTTAGAATAAGGAGTGATCGATTATTTTACTTTTCTCTCTCTGTCTTTGGGTTACACAAATGCGTCTCTCCTCCTCTCTGTCCTCGTCTCTCTTTCTTTCACACACACGCATTTACACGTGTGCACGGATGCCTGTGTACACGTGTTTTAATGTAATGCAATGACCTGCTAGAAAATTAATATACAGATGTGCGTCCTGTTAAAGCTGTGTGTTTGAAAATAAAAAGATGTACTGTATATTATGTGTTTGTAAAAAAGAAAAAATGCAGAATCCCCAAATTAAATTGTTTTATATTCTTACGGTTAAAACAATTAAAGATATTTATATAATGAATGAAGGTGTAGCACTTCATTGTTGTCACCACACTACCTGCTTTTCTTTACAATAATGCGATAAAATATCAGCTTTCATGAGATAACTTGACACTGTTCATCCACCTAAACAGTCAGTACCTCTATAGTCTTGTCTTGCAGTGATATTGTCCATCTTGAGGTGCATTTAATACAATAAAGGCTGTTGTTTTAATGCTCCTAATAACCATCTAGTCTTCTCAAAAGAAAAAAAGAAAAATCTGTTGTGCTCTTTTATTATTTATGAGGAGATTCCAAATGGATGCTTGCCTTCTTGATTTGGCTGCACTGCCTCTGTAATTAATTATTACCAAGACATTTACTATAGGAAGCTGTTCCACCCTGCTGAGTTTTAAAAAATCATCAGCATCTGTTTTTTTTTTTTTAAACCCTCAAATTCAAAAAAGGTATTCAGCTCCACTAGGTTCACATTTAAGACTTGTGGTTTCAGAGCACATGGGGGTGTATTTGTCAGATTTCATGGTTTAAATTGAAGGTTTGGGGTATTAGATTTGGCTATTTTTGCTGTGTTGTATTTAATGTGGGAGAGCTGTGCCTATGTGGCTGAGCAGAGTAATGAGATCTAAAGTTGGTTAGAGCAGACTTCCCTCTTTTTGCATCAGGACATGTCCTGTGTGTGAAGACACACACACACACACACACACACACACAGAGGGTTGCCAGGCCAGTCAGTAGCTATTGTCTGTCTTTAGAAGTTAGGAAGGCAGGTTGTGGTGGGGGAGCTTTTTTTCTTCTTTTCCTCTCTTTCTCCTGCTGTTGTTCAGTCAAGCATACCAGATCCTAAACCAGGCAGGAGACCCCCCAACCTCGTCTTGCCGCCCCCCTACCACCATACACACACACTTCTCTTTAGCATTCCACACCATCATTCAAAGCATTTAAGCATTCTCTCCTTCCTGACTCTCTGTCCATGGGGATTTGGGGATAAAGGGCAGCAGAGGGATTGTTGACCACAGGGAAAATGAGAGACCAAAAGAAAAGGAAAGAATGCCAGTGTTCTGAGTTTTTTAAGTTTGCTTTAGCTGGGCTTTGGTCTTGTGCAATAACACTGCAAGGAGTGTACACTGAGATGTGAAAGATTTGCCTGTGACATTCTGTGCTGCTTTGTCCCAGAAACATATACAAATCTGTACAAAAGTCACAGAAAGAATAACATGTCTGTGACTTAACAGTTAAACTATAAACTACTGATGCTAATGTATTTTGCCTATAACGTACTGTTGTTACATTGTGTGCCTTATACTGACTAACAAACATGGTTAAACTGTATGTGATTTCTGAATGCTGCAGCAACACAAAAAATGAAATAGAAGCAAATTCAAAATAAAAGAGGTGTGATATTGTGATAAATTGGAGCTTCAATACTGAGAAATTATAGAGTGGTAGGACATGTACTCCATAGCTAATTGTTTCTTTATCATTTGACATCTGGACCTGCAGAACTGTTAGGGAAGTTCTGCAGGTAGTTTGCCGTGACAAGGTATTATCACGGATATCTACAGAAAGGTCTGCAGGATGATATCTAAACTGGCAAAGATACAAACAGCTGTATTGAGATGATGATACTTTATTAAACCACATAGGGCAAATCTCTTTTGACCTGCTGCCATCCACAAGGAGGTCAGAGGTCAGCATCAGCTCAGAACCCCACTGCTGGAGCTACTGAGCATTTGGTGTCTTGCTCAAGGTGAAGGGCTGTCATGTTTTTACATGACCTTGCTTGCCTGCATGTCCTCAGTTGCTGTTCAATTGAGAGTTCTTAGAGGTGGTGCACACCACCTGTGAAGCACATGTGCACAATGTTCCAGATTCAAAAACTGAAACCTTTTTTTGATGAAACAATTCTGCTGAACAACTTGTGAGAAGAATGCAAATGGCTCCGTTATTGAATAAGATGCAGTCTTAATTTACATTATGACTGGAGAGCGTTGAGTATGAATTAAGCTCTGGAGTTTCACTACTGGGTGTTCAGCAGTATGTAGTTGCAGAGTATGATACATTACTTTATTGTATACTGTCAACTTTGCATTGTATGAGCAGAACTGCAGACTAAGTACTGAACCCTGGTCTTACAAATTTTTTCCTTGCACAAAAATAGAGAAAATATGCAAGAAAATATCACTGCACTTCACCAAACGTTAATTTGTATTTCATCATACTCCCTGCCTTGTAGTAGCTACTTTGAGCAACTGACCATTTTGTAATTGAATACTTTCATATTTGTTCCTCTTAAACACGGTTCCACTTCACTTTTGCGACATGTACATCCAGTAAAACGACACTTTTCTACAGCTGTACAAACGCAGCCCTTCTTTTAAACATTATATCTCTTTTGTCTAATCAGTACAAACCTGAAGTATCCTCTGTGGTCTGGTAACACAATGGTTATGACTGTGGACAGGCCAAGAACACAAAAACATGTTTTTATTTTTTTGTTTTTGTATGAATTAAACAAACAATATACAACATGTTCATTATTGAGGTTTAAGTGCTGTTATGCAGACTTTTTGCCTTGGGACAGGCTAACTGTTTCCTCAAGCTTTTAATTTTTATGCTAAGCTATCCATCTCTAACTACATATTGAGCTGAGAGATAGTGTATTAGGCTAGTACTGATCTTCTTCTAGTGCACTGTAGGATTATGGCTCTTGTTACCATTGCTAACTCTGAGAGACAGGACAGTCCAAGTAACTACAAAACAGTTCTGATCTATTCAAAGGATCACAGGTAAAATTAACATTACACACTCAGGTATCTTGCACCTCCAAACTGCTCGCAGGCAGATGTAAGATGAAAGACCCTGCACCCACCAGGCCTATACATTATATCCCTTTGGTTGGGCTAGCCCCATACTACACAGACACGTCAACCGAGGCGTCTCTGTTACCAGCTTTGCAGCTGGTCATAGCAGTAGTCAAAACATGAAGCAAATCAATGTGTGAATGTGTGTGTGTGTCTGTTGATTAAGTGGTGTGTAGCTAAAAACATTCTCACGACCTCTAGTAACATGTCGTGACTTAAACATAAGAACATATTATGGCTAAGGCTACAGTTATACACATCATAATAATAATATTAAACACCCTGTCTGCTGACAGTCATCAACTCTTCTCTCTAGTTATCCTTGACCAGAAGTACCCTGTAGAAACTCATAAGCATGACTAAGCATTTAACAGTCTAACTAGACATCCTATCTCCACTAAACATTTCTAATACATAAAGTATCTATCCAATTTCTATCTGACTAAAAATACCTAACAGCACCTATGTGACAGTCCAACAATTTCAACAAAATGTTGTGACATGATTCATCCACATGACCCATGAAAAGACTTCTTCAATTAGAGCATAAGTCTGAAAGCTGCTGCTGAACTCCTGCCTCCACTTTCCTGTATGATAAACATCACAACAGAATGAACAAGGCACTACCACCACCATATTCCAGGGTTCCTTTTTCCTGTGTAACTCAAAAGGTCTCATTGAGGAAGCAATACAAATATATTTGCAGTCATTGTACTGCAAGGCAACTATGATCAAAACAAGTGCCAAATGGCTTTAAGTTAAGAATAGGCTCTCCTTGAGAGTTTCTCTTCAATCCCACATAGTCTGCCCGTCTGCATGATTGACAGCTTCTAAACAAGTTAATTCAAAGCTTACAAGGCACCCAAATTAGACAAAGACCCACATTTCTGCCCCATATAGGTTGCTGACAAAACCTTTTCATATAAATGCTGCTTTCACATTTGAACTTTGATGCATGTCAGTGAGCATGTGTCTGTGTGTGCGTGTTAGGCACGTTGTAAAAGTTGAACTGTGACTTGTCACGTTGCACTCTGAACCACATTTCCTGTCAGGCAGAGAGGAACAGCAGTATGTGTCTGTGTGCGAGATTTTGTTTTACTGCTGTAATTAAAGGAATAGTTCACCATTAAAAGGGGAACTGGAGTTCTTCACAACAAAACAGCCAGGGTATTAGCAGATGAGTGTTACTGCCCTCCCCCACATCTCTTTGTCTCTGGCTGTAACTTTCTGTCTGCCTGTTTTTAAGTCTGCCTGTCTGTTGGTCAGCTTTCATCCATTTTTGTGATTCTTAGCTTATTTCTTCCTCATTTCGAAGCTTTTTTCTCTATTTCTTTCTGCCTTCTTCCGACTCTTGTCTTTCCCCTTTTCCTCTGTATTGTTTTCCTCTCCCCTCTCCTCTGATTCTCCTTCCACCTCCAATTTTATTTTTCTTTCCCTTTCATGGCCAGTCTCCCTTCAGATCTCTCTCCTCTTTCTCCCTTTCCCTCTGATACATTTCCATACACTGCCATCCCTCCCTCCTTCCTTCCTCTGTTTTACAGCACCTGGTGTTGAGGTGTCGCTGAGGTACAGTAGACAGCTCTTTGAAGTCCCAAGGGCCCTCAAGGGCTATGTATGTGCATGCGCATGTGTGTCAGGAAACTTTTTTTTTTTTTTATTATCAGCAGCTCTAGTGAATAACATTTGGTGTTGCTTTTTATTTGTACATCTCTAATGGTGAAACAACCTTCCCTGTGTAACTTCTTGTGTATGTGTATCTCCTAATTTTGAATTGCAGGGGAATTTAAATCCCTATTACTGTTTCAGTTTTTTAATAAATCTAAGATGGACAACAGTAGAAGAGATACTTTTGTAACTCAAAGAATGTTATTAGGACTACACTAAGCATTTTTGTCAATACATTTTTTTATTATAATCTTTGGAATATAAAGCCACATAAAACATAGGATCTTCAATTCAAAAAAGCAAATAAAACAACATAAAAGTTAGAAGCATAGGATGATAATACTGAAACTTGCTGAGTTTGGCGCTGGCAGAGTTGAAGAAAAGGAGGTGGGGGAGCACAGGAAAAACACTTCTGTCCTAAAGTCTGCTATAGTCAGCACCCATCCAGGAGAGAGGGGGTGGTAAGGCAGTGAAAGAATGAGAAAATTAGGCAAAGTGGTAAAAAGGAGAGAAAGCAAATGGAACCCAGGGACAAACAGATCAGTAAAAGTTGGGTTGGTGAGAAAGAGAGGCAGAAGGAGCGGGAGAGGAATCTGTGAGTCACCTTTTAACTGTGGGCTGTTAGAAATCGGCTGGCTATGTTAAAATGCTGTCTGGGCACACATACTCCCCACACACTCCAAGTGCTTCCAAAATGCAGAAATCGGGCTAAATTTCAACAATGGTTGGCACAACACATGCTTATTAAAAGTATATGCAAAAATCCTGCCAACGCCTTTGTCAAACTCTGCTGCCCAGCAAACCAGCTAATTATTTTCAGTTGGACGCATGCACCTCTGCAGCACATTCCTCAGAAAGTAATGACTTGCTTTTCTACAAAGGTAAGAAGTTAGTTGAAGGTCACAAATAACTGTTTCCATTTTGAAAACTCAAACTTTGCAGCACTGACATAATCCAGCTCCTGAGTGATTAACTGTTGATGATTTCCTCTAAAAAATGAATGAACTTGGTGGATTACAATTAGTTTTTCTGCTAGAAAGATCTTGGCCAGAGATGGTGCTGGGTTTAACTCTACAGTACCTGCAACATGATTTTCCCTCTTCATGTTATGAGTCCCTGAGGTTGTAAGCTTTGTCAGCATTTGCCATCATATACATCCCTGGAATTTTTCTTCACTATTTATGCTATTAAGACATCATCTTCTTGTTATATTTTCTACACCATATTAGACATTTTTACTTGACCAATGATCGTTCCAGCAGATCTGATAAGAAAACCATAAACTAAATCCTTAATTTGAAACCATAAGACCCAGCTTCATTCACAAACCATGAACATTACTACTGAATCGTTTATAAAAGGCCTCAGAAATTACAGTGGGAGACTCAGAAATATGCAGCCTGTGATGCTGACTTCTGCTTCCTAATCCTGCTTCATTTGACATGGGGAGGGGGCGGGGATGACGTGGATTCTTTTTTGGTTTCATTTGTCTTGAAGAGAAACTATGTGTAGCTCTGACAAAAATGTGACAGACACCCGCAATGTCAAAAGCCAACAGGTTTGCATACATTCTAATTTGTCAGGTGAGACTGTTTTGATAGCGTGGGAGGTTCGGTGTGCTTGTGTGTGATTGTGCCATGCACGTGATTGAAAGCATGTACATTGACAGTCTTTGTCTGTCTCTCTCTGTCAGCTGTCTGTATTCTCCTGTCAGTTCAACTTGTCATTCAAGCGTCAATAAAGAGAAACTTTATTTTTTTCTTGATGCTGTTTAAAATTTGTCATACTTTTCTCCAACTGGGGAAATGACTTGACTTGAATGAAAGACAGAAAGCCAAAGCAAAAGTTTACAGGTTTTATCAAGTTTGACAGGAAATGCTGTGCATTGAAGCTAAAGGCCGCCTGCATTAACAAGGAAGATTTTTCAGGCCTTCTTTTCAAAATGAGGCCACTGTGAGTAGACTGCCACCAGTTTTTGGTCACAGTATAGGTCATAACCCCCACCCCCTCCACATGATTCAACAGCTCTAACTGGTAGCCTGATACCACTTACTGTATGGTCACTACTGTGCAGAATCTGGTTGCAAAATACATCACAAAAGCAAGATGTATTCACAATAGTTTGCCCTCACTTTTGCATAGTGCCAGGAAGTGGTAACACATCTTCTGTTTTGCACTACCAGTCAAAGGTTTGGACACACTTCCCATTAAGCTTAATGTTAAAATCAGTGCTGGGCAATGACTAAAATCCCTAATCATGTTAACTGTATGATTTTCTGTGATTAAACATGATTAGCAGCATTCAAAAATGAATTCAAAAGTAGTGTATTGTGCACTTTTATTTTAAAAATTGTGTTATATGAGCAAAAGTGCAATAACATTTGTTTTTAATGCTGTCGCTTTTGTAGTCCTCTCTCCTTTTCATACAACTTGTGCATTCTTCTTGTGATGGTGTGTCTTGAGGGAGGCTCATACGTGCCGTCATTCGTTGCGAACCTAATAACGTTCCTCAGACTGACATCTTCCACAGTACTAATTGGCCTGCAGTTTGTTGCTATGCACTTTGCTATGGCATTTGTTAGCTTGTCTTGCTTTTGTTTATCTATACTTCTCCCACATGCTACATCCGACGTAGTCTACTGAAGCCTCTCTCCACTGTTTATTTGGGTGGGTGGTTTGCTGGCATCAACAGTGTGTATTGCATATAAGTAATACTTCAGACTTTAAAATGAAAATGTCCATGTAAGATTTTTGTACCTTTCTCCATTTTTCTGTCCCTGCCAGTTCTATTCAGTTCCAGTTCATATGAGTGCTGCAGCAGTCTTAGGCCCACCCCAAATGCTCTCATTATTTGAAATGCGTGATGACACCCATCCCAAGCCAGTACTGATCCAACATCCCACCCCTCCAGTGACCCATGGTTTGTCTATATGTGTATTCAGAGCCACTGAGCAATGGACTTTCAAAATAATAATAATAATAAACAAAACTGTGTTAATGCGCAATAAAATAATTGTTAGCGTTAAGTAATGTGTTAACACAAAAATAACACGTTATCTTGCCCAGCCCTAGTTGAAATGTCTCCAAACATTTGACTGGTAATGTGCAGTCTATGGGGTGGTCCAACAGTAAAAAAAAAAAAAAAAAAAAAATCTACCTACTACTACTCCAAAACTCATAAATTAATTCATTATATCTCATTTGTTTATACAAAATCTGGCCTAAATTATGAGCAACTCTACACAGAATGTAAAGGTGTGAGGACAAAAGCTTGAAATAGCTGCATTGTTTTTTTCCCATCCATCCATCCATCCATCCATTTTCCTCTGCTTATCCGGAGCCAGGTTGTCAAGCATATTGAAATACACAGAAATTAGAGCCCAAACAAGTCTGAACTGGTACTGAATTTAAGTTAGTTGAGAGTTCAGGCCACCTTCTATTCAGTCCAATTAACCCAGAAAGTGGACATTCAAACTGTAAGGAAATCCCCATCAAAAGGTTATTTAATATTCAATCTATAATGACATTACAGAGAGAGAGTAGCACTCTTATCTCCCTGTAAATGAATTACAATTTCAATTTGCATGTTGAGTGAAGTGAACTGAAAGTGCCTCAGCCTTAGAGCTGTGGTTTGCCTGCGTGAAGCAGCCTGCCAGTCCAGCATTTATTAAAATTCACATATAAATAAAGTCCTTTTTTCTTTTTAATTGTATTTTGGTGTGTAGATTTGTCAGACATCTGTGACACGGTGAAGAAGTTACAGATCTATAAACCAGAAGCTACTGTTGAGAAATATTCTTACAGCTTGTACCTTGCATCAATTCCATTTTATTGCTGGATTTTTTTCCCAAGTTTTGCAAAAAATGGGAAAGGAAATGAAGGAAAAAATGACTTAAGGACATAAATAACTAATTGTAATACTGACTCATTATTAAGTTCTTGTAATGTATTTAAGTTTACATTGAAATATAGTGTCCAATATAAAGAGCTATACTCAAATTGCTGAAAATCAATTGTTTTCAGATTTGTGAAAATGGTAAACCCATTTTAATATCCAAAAATTAAAAAAAAAAAAAATTAAGTTCTTGAAAATGGACCAACATTTAGCCACCATAATTTAAGTAAAAAAAAAACAACCCTAAACTTTCATTAAACCTCTGTCCTAGGAGAATCAGAATTAAAATCAGAATCAGCTTCATTGGCCACAATGAAGGAATTCAACTTTTGTTTCTAGTGACTCTGAATGTACTTAACACTTTCTCACTCACATTCTCACACATTCTTACACTGACCCGCACATAACCCAAGAAAGAAAAGACTCTTGAATTTTCTGAATCAAATTTATTTGTGAACCTGAAAAGAAAAAGAAACCTTCCTAAAAAGATGAGAAATTTTTCAAAAGCTGAAATGTCTGTCCTGCAAATTTCAAAGAGGGGAAATTAACAGAGATAGGTTTCAACAGAACATCCAAAAATGTATGGCCTTTCTTTGCTTTCATACATGTGTTTTATTTTCTGACAAGCTTTTGAGTACAAGGTATGAATTAAATGCAGCACAGTTGGCTGGACTCAGATGCGTACCAGCAGCTGAACCTTCCCAACTGTGGAGTGCCACAGACCTCATCTTTCTGCCACTGCTTTGAAAGATGTGATCAGGCTTTAAAAAGTCTGCAGTATCAGGTTCATCTGCTACTTGAAGACAGTGTGGCTCTGAGACATGAGTTGTGGTCGGAAAGTCAGACCTGAATTTTTTTCCCTTTGTCTCTATCTTAACGAGAGATACGTCTTTGACATAACCAGCCCCAGCAAATAAGCAAATAAAATAAACAGATGACTTTAGATGCAGAGATTAGCAAAGGTAGGAGGAGGAAAAAAATCAATCAAATTTTATTTGTATAGTGCCAAATCACAACAAAAGTCATCTCAGGACACTTTACAAAGTAAGGTCTAGACCTTACTGTTATCAATATTATTACATAGGGAAAACCCAACAAATCCCCCTTGAGCAAGCACTGGGCGACAGTGGGGAGGAAAAACTCCCTTTAACGGAAGAAACCTCCGACAGACCCCGGCTCTTGGTGGGCGGCCTTCTGCCTCGACCGGTTGGGGTGAGTGGATAGAGGAGAGACAAAAGAAGAAAAGCAACAAGACACAACAATCAAACACTGATCAGGTCGATGTGGCTGGTGACTGCTCGTCAGAGACATAGAGCTCCAGGGCCAGGGCAACCTGCAGAAAGGTACAGGGAGAGAGAGAGAGGACACACTACGGGAGAGAGGAGACACAAAGTTAATAATGTGTAATGGTGGCATATAGAAACAT
>NW_018127921.1:4021501-4047689 GCF_001952655.1 Monopterus albus | reverse complement strand
TCTTAAAGGTAGAGAGGGTGTCCACCTCCTGAACTGAGACTGGGAGTTGGTTCCATAGTAGAGGAGCTTGATAGCTAAAGGCTCTGCCTCCCAATCTACTTCTGTGGACTCTTAGAAACTTTTATTTTGAAGACTGCTGTTTCTGCAGTAACCGTACTCATTTCCTGTTTTCTGTACCTGCACTGCATTGTGTTTGCTTCCAGATTGTTTAGGAATTAAACTCACTATTTTCTAGGTTCATCTGAGTTTTTGAGTGACAACATACGCTTGCACCACTTAAGCACTTGTGTTGCGGAAGTTATTGCTAATTACTAAATTTAATTTGCTACTTTAGGTTGGCTAGCTTAGAAGCTAGCTAAGCTAGTAGCTTAATTGAGAGCAATGGCTTCCCCCTCTTCCTCTCCTCCTTTCTCTTGCTCAGAGTGTCGCATGTTCAGTTATTCCTCTGCCTCCTTTAGCGATAATGGTACTTGTAATAAATGTCAGATGCTAGCAGCATTGGAGGTGAGGCTCACAGTCTTGGAAAAAAAAGGAAATCATGCAGTGATAAATTAATGTCAGCCTTTTCTCCTTGTAAAAATGATCAGATAATTAGTGTGTATGTGCAACAAAGATAAAAAAAACCCCAGATGAATGGAGAAATAGAGACTGGCATGGAGAAAGAGACGGCAGGTGGAGGTGGAGAAAAGAAGATAAAAAAAGAAACTGAGGGTGGAATACAAAGAGGGGCTGTGTGTGTACGTGTGTGTAAACCCGGCATCTATCTACTGTCCCCAAGGTCCTTCTAGTTGTCTTCTCCCATTGATTAGTTCATATTGATCTGGCTCCGCACATACTCTCTCTCTCAAGCTCTCTCCCTCTCTCTCTCACACACACAGCACGGTTCTGTTGATTTTGCTGGGCTTTGACACAGGAGACATGAGGGTACATTGTTAACACACATGCAACCATGCACATACACCTACATACACAATCCTCCCATCATTTGGCTTCTTACTGTGACAGCCATCTTCTCTGACACACACACACACACACACACACACACACACACACACTTGTCAAACAGCAAACTCACTCTGCCTGTTTGCTCATGTGCACTCGTTGTCTGGCAAATGGGCAGGAGAAACAACGCAAATGAATGAGACAGACTGTCAGCAGAATCCGTCTTGTACAATCCTGATAAATCTTGTAGTCTGCTTCTCTGGAAACTGTTAAATTTTCCACAAACTGCCTTATGCACACAGTTTACGGTATACTGTATATAGTGGATTAGATGTCAAGTTGTGTCCAGATTATACAATTTTTTGTCTGATAAGATTTTCACTGTCTTAAATTACACAATTATAGAATCATAAATTCTTGCTGTGGCTTAGACAAAGGATACAACAGACTACACACTGATATAGCATTCAGCAGCTAAAGATCAAAAAGCAGGACACAAACACAACTCAAAATGAATGCTAACATTGCTCCATAACTGCTAGATGTATAGCATCCTGTAGTTGGCTGTACCAGCTCAAAAGATAATAATAGTGTAACTTGATTCCACTATCCCAAGTACAGAGCCCCTCTGGTGACACCAGGGAGGAAAAAAACAACCTCAGCAAGTTGTGGCCACAACTTACTAAGGTGTGGGAATGAGATACTAAGACGTGGGAACAAGATAGAATAATGCATGACCATGAGATATTATGTTGTGGTCATGCTAAGGCATGGCTACAGCACAGTATTGTGCCTTATTAAGCTGTGAACACAACATAGTATTGCGTGGCCATGCATTAAGGTATTTCATTCCCACACCTTAAGTTGTGGCCACAACATAATATCATGTGGCCATGCATTAGTATCTCATTCTCACGTCTTAGTATCTCATGCCCACACCTCAGTAAGTTGTGGCCACAACTTAAGGGGGTTGTTTTATTTACCCAATGTCACCAGAGGTGCTCTATGTCCATGTGACATAAATAAATAAATACATATGCCTATCCACAAAAGTACCATGTTTATGACTGGAGAATCAATGGTGCTGGCCTCAAGACTTTTTGAGGTGAACAAATCTCCCTTTTTCAAATATATGGAGAAACACACACACACACACACACACACACACACACACACACACACACACACAGTTGAGTCAAGGTGCCCTTGTGCAAGACACCTCTCCTCCAATTGTTTGAGTGGCAACTGTAGAAGACTGTTTGTTCTTCAAGTGAGGACCTCACTTGGACACATAACATGCGCCTGCAGAGAGTGGTAAAGACTGTGGAGAAGATCACCAGGACTCCACTGCCCTCTCTGCAGAGCATTTACCACTGCAGGGTGCATCGGAAAGCTGCCTCCATCCTCAAGGACCCAACCCACCCCCAGCATGGACTGTTCACCTTCCTACCCTCTGGCCAGAGATTCAGAAGTGTGAAATGCAAGACCTCTAAACTGAAAAACTCTTTCTTTCCCTCTGCCATCAGACTCCTAAACAGCTGAGGAGTTTATTACCAGGAAATACGTGATGTACTGTTTACATTCTCAGTTTGCACATGCACAATTGCACAATGACTGACTGCTGCACATGCTGCTCCCATGCAGCATACATTCTCTGTTATATTCTTTTATTATATTGCTGCATTTGTTGCTGCTTAAAGTGTCCTAGATTTTGTGTTATCTACTTTATATTTCATTTGTATTTTGTGGCATTCATGTGGACAGCAAAGTAAGAATTTCATTGTACAGGGAAACATGTTTCCTAACTGTGCATATGACAAAATAAACACTTTGAACTTTGAACTTGAGACCGTAAAAGGTATATATGCTTGTTTGGTCTTTGAGGTAGGGGAAGTAATACAAAAATGACACAAAAAAACAAACAAACAAAATTCACCAACATCTTCTTAAGTGTTTTCTTAAATTGTGTTAAGTTGTTCTTAAGAACGGTCCTAAGAAAAGTCTACACCTGGTTCATGAACATGTTCTTGAACCGCCAAATTGTTCACACCTGTTGTTCTTATATTGATCAGTCCATGTGCCAGTTGTTCCTAATTACCATAGATTAATGCTCCGTCAATGCCCATAAAAAGGCATGAGACTGCAAGGCTGTGTGCACACAGGAATCTCACACAGAAACTGACAAGCCAAGTTGAGAAAGCCAGGAATGCTACACTGAAAATCTAAAGACGGTGGAGCAATGAACTCCAAACTGAAGAAAAACTTGAGTAGTCATGAAGTGTAGCCATGAAGTGGAGACCAACCAATGAGCTGCCATATTTAGTAGGGTCAGATGTGAATATAAAAGAAAACAAAAAAGAGACACAGGACAGTCTTACTCATTCAGTGGACACTATAAGAAGAAGGGCGCACAACTAATGAAGTATTAGATGGTCTGATCCCAAATTTGAGTCACCAAAACAAACATGAAAGAGTGAAGGAGGACAGGCTGGCTCAGAATATCTGAGCTGGACCAATGCACCGGGGCCCATACAAGGCACTTTCGGGGGTGCCATCAGCTGAGCAGACCTCCATGTGCGCACCCAGGTCCCTTCAACAGCCCCGAGTCTGATCTCAGACGCAGTGCTGGACAACCAAAAGCTTACACAGCCAGCCTCAGCACTGATCAAAATATCTGAGAGACAATAAAAAAAAAGAACATAGATTAGAAATTAAGACATGCACTTAAACGTGCTTGGTTTTTAAGTAATGCTTCCTAATCCTTAGCTACAAATAATCACACTATAAAAGTTAAATACATTTTAAAATCTTGATTTATAGACAAGCAATTAATTGGTTGCTATAATTGTTAGTGTAGTGTTTATTAATTTTACAAGGCCATAATATATATATTTATATAAATTTTAAAACTGAAGAAATCTGAAAAACCAGTTATTTCACACAAACATATTCTCACTCAAATGCGCCCAAGTGTGCTCATGAGTGTGCATAGATTCTGTTCTTACCTAAGAACAAATCCCAGATGAAAAACTTTGATGAATGCCAGCATCTTCTTGAAAACTTCATAAGTGGGTTTTATGAACAAATTTGTTCTTAAGAACAGTTGGTGAATGAGACCTATTGTCAGCCCATCAGAAACCCTCAAATGATGACATTTTACTTGACCGGAATGATGCAGGATGGGATCTGATGGCAGGAGGAGTCCTGACACATATCAACATGTATACCCACATATACCACACACAGATACAGTCTTTCTTATTTGTTTTCCATCCACGCTTTGTGTTAGACTTCCCTTTCTCCGTCTTTGTCTCTGAATCAGAAGAACTGCCATTGTCTGTCTCTGCTTTTAGTCTTTTGTGTGCATGTAGACAAACACACGCAAGTACAGTACGTGCACAGACACACAAACACCTGCACCCACAGAGACACACACACAACCTGCCTTCTGCTGCTTGTGATGGCTCCAAGCTGTCAAAACATCCCTGCTTTCTCTCCCTCTCTCTCACCAAAGCAGCCTGACTGAGCTTGTCTATGCAGGTTCAAAGAGACTGCTGTCTATCTGTTCTTCCTCCTCCTCTCTCCCTTTTGGTACATTTGTGTATGTTAGTATCTTGATTTTGCTTTCTCTAGCTTTTTCAATGTGGCTTGCTGTGTTTTGCCTACACAGTGATCTGCATAAACATAAGAAAAAGAATGCATTGCTGTATTAGGCATTTATGGTGTGTGAATAATAGTTCATATCTGCTCTCAACCTGTCAAGGTTTTCACACGGCCTATGTGCACAGAAAAATTCAAAAAATCCAGGTGAGACAGAAAGCAGCAAGTGTAAGACTGCACAGCAGAGAATTCTGTGTCTACACCAAAAAGCTAAAATACTGTGAACACAGCTACATCGCTTCTTCCTCATCTTTCTGTTGAAAATTACAAAATTGTGCATCACAGCCAACATCTGGTCAGCAGTGGGGCAGAAAGCCTGGCAAACTCTGCTGAGACTCGGCTCCTAGTAAGCTGGCTTAAGGCCCTGATACACTTTAGAACAGACATGGATGTGGAGAGCACGGCGGATAGCGGATTCAAACAGGTTCTGTTTATACTACATTTGATGTCTATCTATGTGGACATGTTTGCACATGCTCAGTTAGTAGTCTGCCTGATCATAAATATTTTTCATGTATCAGAAAATCCTCACACACAAGGGCAGATGACAAAACATACACTGATCCAGTTAGGTGAAAAAATATTATTTAAGATTAGACAGTCGATCAACTTACTTTTGTTTTTTATGCCGGGAAAGTCATCAGACAACATCAATAAAGGTAAATAAGGGTTAATGACAACACCTGTATTGTGTGGCTGGCTAAAACTGGCATTCAAAATGAGTGATCACTGATAAATGTTTACAGGTTGTCATTTAGGAGAAGCCTCCTTTTTCTGGTTCAGTTTTTAAAGAAGAGTTTTTAACACTTTGAAAATGGCAGCAAGTCCCAAATGCAGAGGAGATTATGGGCTTTCAAATTTCAGAAAAGTGGTGCAAACCTAAGTAGTGTCTGTTGTGTCATTACAACCCATTTTCCAGTCATCTTGACTCAGTCTTGTTGATTTTAAATGGATTTCAGCCCAAATTTGGTCATTGATTTGCTGCTGAAACATTCATTTTCTTGAACATGTCCCAAGATTTAAATCAAAGAAAACATTAGCACATCTTATGAAATCATATGCCAAGAACAAAAATCCAATATTTGTTGCACCCAGTTTACAACAAACCCATGTCTAGCACTCTCCAGTACATTTACCCCACAAGGAAAAGTAATATTAAGAGTTAAACAGTGCAAATATGTCATTTTTCCTCTGAAACATTTTCTCACTCCCTCTTAGTCTCTTGGAGATATATTTGCTTCTCTTTCTTTTCCATACTCCCCCTCCTTTCACATGCAAACAGACACACACTTGAGAGTGCTGTGTGTTTGCCCTGCAGGGTGTGCACAGCAGGGAGGAATATACCGTATGGCAGACCTGAGGACAGAGCCAAATGTGGCTCATACACATGGTGTGTGGCCATGTTGCCCTGTATAAGTGTGTGTGTATGGAGCTGAAGACTGTGTGCAGTTAAATATACAGCATACTGTATCAGGGGCAGTGGGGAAAGTTGTACAGTTTTCATTTGTAGGCTGCCAAAGGAATGAATGAACGAACACCACTGTCTTTTTCCTTGCCAGCTACTGGTGCCCTGCCCTTGAGCAAGGCACTTAAATTTCTACTACTTCAGCAAATGTGTAAAAAAAAAAAGAAGCAAAGCAGGGCAATGCTAAGGACGAACACAAAGTGTAATGCTAGTTTGTTACTGCTGAGTTAAACTTTTCTCTGGCAAATGCTAAACTGTAAAAAGAAGTCAAATGGGGCAAAGTCACAAGTAGTGAAATAATCAAACAGCTGTAAACAAAGTATCTAGAATACTTTATTTGGAGGTACTGATTTCATTTTTCAATTTTGTTTATCTTTCAAAAAAGTATGGTTATACCAGGAGTTTGTTATGCAAGTATTCTTTAAAAATAATAGAAATAATAAAAGTTATGAATAACTACATTTCTGCATTCTGCATTATCTGTGTGTGTGTAAATATGCTTATCCATGAAAAAAGTGTCAGTACTACATTCATGCAAATTTGAAAAAAGTCACAGTTTGATGTTTTTCATTCATATTTTTCTGGACTATTTGGTCTTGATTTTGTATTGTATATGGATTAATTATGTGTATAAAAGCTTCAAAAACTGAGTAGCAAGTGTGAATGCACAGATATAAAGGCTGACTGTATTACACACAATGTGTCCAGTTACATGTATTGTGTATGTGAACATGAACACAGACATCACTCTTGTGTGTAAGCACAGGAGAAGCGTGTCTGTGTCAGTGCATGCTGCCTGCATGAAAATATGCATGTAATTTAGTTTATATTGTGTACTCTGTGTGTGTGAGAGCACCTTGGTTCATGGTGGCTTTGTCAGTACATGACATTCATTTATTCATGTTTCACTCACTGTGTATGTGTTAAATACAAAGCCATTTATGTCTTGTATGCCTGTTCTAATAGATACTATGTGGTTACATGTGCAGTTCGAGGTTAGACTATCATTTATGCATCTTTGAATACTGAATTATCTGTTTGTCTTCTCCTTACTCATCTCTTTCAGTTTCCTTTTATACCTTTCAAACACTCTTCCGCCCCCGATCCCTTCTGCTTTGCTCAGCATCACTTAAACCGATGTATCTCTTCATCTTCTCATGAAATGTAGAGGTTAACCTGGCGTGCAGAATTTCTCACTCTGAGTGTGTAGGAGGGCTTTTAAAAATGCATATATTCTATAAGAAGAAGGAGGAAACAGAACACGGTGAAAAGAAAAATAGAGCCTCTGTGTGTTGTGTCAGTTGAGTTGACATCTGATCTTGCTGAGTATGGAAAAGAAGAAAGTGCTGAAAGTACTGTGCGCGCGCGCGCGCGTGTGTGTGTGTGTGGGGGGGGGGGTCCGCAGAGTATGTGTAAAAATGTGTGTATGTGTGTGTTTTGTGGCCTGTATGTGTCCTTGTTTCTGCGTGGGTGGTAAGAAAAGGGAGTAAGGGAATAGGGTGTGTGTGAGTGCAGTTAGTTTATGTCAGCATGCCTTTGTGTGTGTGTGTGTGTGTGTGAAGGGAGAAAAGAGGGGGAGTCAAAGTGAAAGAGAGGTTGAGAGATGGATGGCAGAGAAGGTGATGAGGGAGGGAAGAAGCCAAAGAGGAATGAAGGAGGGGAAAAGGGTGAGCAATTGGAAAGAAAGAGAAAAGACATAAGGAAGTACAAACAGAAAGAGTCACCATGAAACATAAGTTGGAATAAGATAGCAAGAAGAACTGGCATTTCCTTCAGTGTTTTTCACTATAGCATAAATGTTAAAGACTTTATGCATGAATGCTACATTAGAGCTCTTTCTTTCCATTTCCTTTAGTCTTTGTCAGAAAATCAACTTCACACACATATATTTACAGACACTTTACCCTTCTCTAGACTTCATCTAAAAACATCAAAAGCCCTTTACCTCTTTCTTCATCCTCTGTGTCCTTGTGTGTGTTTTACATTTCATGTTTTGTGTCCTTGGTGAGTGGTTACATCAGTAGGGAAGGGTCTTGTAGAAAGAAATCTATCAGTATTTCAACTCATAACTGCTGAAAACGCAAGATTGACAAGTGAGGGGAGAAGAACCGGTCTGTAACGAGTGAATCGGAACAAATGAATACAAAGTCAGGAGGTGGAGCAGGTGTAGCAAAACTGACTTGACCTTGTCGAAGGTCAAGTTTATAATTGTCAGTTTGCAGATTCAGAAGGTTAAAATGGGTCAACCAGAACAAGCAAAGACATTTAGGACAGAACTAAAACTTAAATGCCACTGCAACATTTGGTCATTTGAAACTACAGGAGCCCAAGAAGAATTTAAGGGAATTTAGAAACTTTACTTGCATTTTGACTGCAGGAACCTAGCTAGAGTTTCACTTTCTGTATCCTGAAAAATCTTTCCTTCCAACTGACTACTGCTAGTATCAATAGTAAGGCAAGTGTGGGGCATTTCTTGTAAGATTATGAACATTTAAACAAACAAAATAAATAAAAATAAAAACTATATAAAGAAAGAAATAAAAATTAAGATGAGAGGAGGATTACAAAGTGTACAAGTGAGTAGCTAAAATAAAACTATTTTCCATTTGTTAAAAGCATTTTTGTACTAAAACAGAATATTAACCAGAAAACACATTCAGCAGAGGGCATATAATGTTGAAAACTGCAATAAAAGCAAGTGAGTGGACCTTAAATGGACCCTGTTTATGTGACATCACACAATGGCCACAGTTACTCTGATGGGTGTATCCTCACTTCCGCTGCAGTATGTGAAGCATAAGAAGCAAATAAGATGCTAGCATCCTTTTAGTAATGTTAACATTTTATATAGCAAAGTCCAAAGAATATTCATGTGAATAATGTACCAATTAAAGTGTTTGTAAGTTGAACATCAAGCTTAAAGATGTTTCCGACTGCAATCATTGAAATGATAACATCAGTGGTGTTGTTCTACCCATGGACCTAGCTTGCTTAGTTATTTCTGGAGAGGATGTGTTTTTAGCTATGAAAATACATAATACAGTTCCTCTGTCTCTTCACCAAGCTACAGTGTATGTTTTTAAAAGTGGACTTTTTAGGCAAATGTTTTGAAAAGACATTACATCTCTGTGGCTATCGCCCATGGACCTAGCTCTCCATTCCATCACACTTGCTAGCTCCATTCACCAATGGTCTGTGGCAGTAATAAAAAAATAAACTGATACTACTAATAGTGAACAATGTGATTTACAATGTTGTAAGTATTATTCTAGTGGGTGCTGGTGTTGTCATATTTTTTTTACAATCTCAGGGGAACATTGGACTCAAGCTTTGCTCTTAAATCCATTTGCCCCAGTGCAGTGCTGAACTGGAAACAGTGATACACCCCAACCATGGAATCGCCATGCTAGCTGATGTCACTGTGAAAAGGGCCCATCATGACCCTTTTGTCAACATCAGCACATTGTTGCTGCTTTGGAGAGAAGAGTAGTCATCTTTTGGCATGTGACACTCTCTTTATATCTCTGAAAACCTTCCCCAAGCAAAATAGTACAAATGTACAACAGTATAAAAAACAAAACGGCAACAATAACAAAAACAATGCATCTCAAACATCTCAACTGTTTGGTTAACAAAGGCCAACAGATTTTCTGGCAATAAGACAATACCACATGTATACAACAGATTTTCTGGCAATAAGACAATACAGAAAATACCACATGTATAGAGACTACAGCTATAACTGAGTCAGGTGATGGCCTAATGTGTAACCTCTATGCACTGTGTAACACCACTAATCATACAAGATCACTAGCCATGTCACAATGTGCAAGATGGGTCTAATAAAGTCTTGGTTGAAATCTGTGTCAGGCAGCATGATATCGGTTTTGAAACATCAAATGGTGTGACAAATGCCTGGTGAATCGCAGCAGTATAATGTATGTAGAAAAAACAGCACAAATACAAACAAGTACTTTATACTAATTCTGGACAATCACATCAGTTCAAATTGGCTGACAGTGGAAGTTACTGTTACAAAATAATAAACCTACTATATTAGGTGTTCTAAGTATTTCCTCTTTAACCCTTTTCAGACATGCACCCCTTGCAAGGACTTTGCATGCTATCTCACATCTTGGTGTCATGTCTGAACAAAGCTCCAAGTCACATAGCCGACAAAGTGTTACAGGTAATTTTATCTGTTTGGACCTAGTCAAGGCTATGTTCTTACCGAATACGTCTAAATTTAAGTGGTCAAATTGCCAGTAAGGGAATGTTCAAGATGATGATGCTACATAAAATGTATCTGTATACAACGTTTTCTCTGATTCACTGCTTTGTTCTTGCTAATGCTATTCCTTCTCCTCATTCACTCTATAGCTCACTCAACCACTGCTGAGTAGATTTAAGGCATGCAGTGGAATCTGAGCACAAATATAAAATTAATGTAACATCACTAGCTTGTACTGGTACAGAGAAGATTTTGCCATGTGAACTAATGCAGAATGGCTGGAAACTGGGCTGACATGGAAATCAAAAGACTGCTTCATCTCCATGCAGAGGAAGAAATGACAAGATAAATAGCAAACAGCATTGCTTTGTGTATGTCTCATGTAACGGTGGATATGACTGAAAGTTGTGGCTATACCCAGCTAGGTCCTGCTATGTTTGAACAAAGTCTTGCTGGGAATTTCATGCACAGCAGCTGTAAGTCTGAACACCAAAAAAGCAACTGGTACAAGGCTACACATAACCTGCAAATTCACAGCTACCATGTCTAAAAGGGACTTAAAAAGAGACAGCTACCATGTCTAAAAGGGACTTAAGATTCCAAAAAAAGCATGTTTTAGAGAGGTAAAAGTATGTTAATGCATCTACAGAACATCTTGTAGTCTGTGTTAATATGGTGCTAACACAGGACTTCAATTAAAACTCAGACTACTCACTGGTCACACACACAATTACGGTCACAGTGTAGACAGGGCTATTGATTTCTGTAGTAACACTGACCTGTCATTGCATACAGTGCTAGTCTACCTCTGTAACCTCCCCTCCCTCCTCCACCTCCTCCTCTGTCTTTCTCTTCTCCTCCCATACATGTGTAAATGTGACACTTGACACCTCCCCCACCTCCTTTCTCTCATTACTATCACCTCCCTTCTCTTCCTCAGATGATCCTTTCAGCTCTCCCTCCACTTCCCCTCCTCACCCTCTCTCCTCTCTCTCTTTGCTCCATCCATGCATCTCTCTTCCTCCTTCCTTCTAAAAGGATTCTTGTCAGGATGAGAGAGACAGTGATTGGAGACATGCAGGTGGGGGGACGTAGGCTTTTTGTTTTGCCAGTGCTGCACATGTAACACACAGACATGCACACAGAAACACACATATAACACACAAACGACTTCATACACAGATAAAAAAGGACAACTAAGAGAATGTCTCACCAATCCCCCAGAGAGTGAGACAGAAGAAGAAACAGAGATTTCCTGCTGTGTTTAGAAGCTTTGGCAATACTGCTACACAGTGATGCCAGAATGTGAACAGAAAAGAACCAGAGTAAAAGAAAAAAATACAGAAATGAAGAAGTACAAAAAGATGGAAAAAGCTCTGAAAGAATGTTCTTCAGTAACCTTAAAGATTGATTAGAACCTCTAGATTATGCTTACTGTATTATAGGCTAATCAGATAGTAGTAGTAACAGATCATATACTGTATTTAGTACATGTAACCATGCAGACAAAATAGAAAAAGAGCTTATTACATAGTTCCAAACCAGACCAATTTATCCAATATATCTCGATTACCCTGGTAATCACCTAGTGATGTTGTGGATTACCTGTTCTTAAATGCTGGCATGCTGCCTGCATTTTGGGACTTGGTTTCACCTATCACATCCTCTTATTGGAGGCCACATTTATGTGGACAAATGATTTTCAAGAAAAACAAGATGGATTCAAGGATTCAAAGGATTGAAAGTGTCTATTGTCCTATGCACAGTATGGAAATGTGTTACCCTGCACTATGAAATTCTTTGCCGTCCACACTGAATGCCAAAAAACAAGTGAAATATAAAGTAGATAAACAGTAGCACAAAATCTAAAGGTACTTTAAACAGCGAGTGAAAAGAAATATAATAAAAAGTATATAAAAAAATATGAGAACAAGGAGGGATAATGCATGCTACATCGAATCTGTATGTGCAATAGTCAGCAGTGGGTGTGCAGTTATGCATGTGCAACTGAGCATGTAACAGTACAGGTGCAAATACATGCAGTAATTCCTGATTGTAAACCCCTGTCAGCTGTTCAGGAGTCTAATGGCAGTTGGAAAGAAAGAGTTTTTCAGTCTAGAGGTCCTGCATTTCACACTTCTGAACCTCCGGCCTGAGGGTAGAGGTATGAATTGTCAGTGCTGGGGGTGGGTGGGGTCCTTGAGGATGGAGGCATCTTTCCCACAGACTCGGCGGTGGTAAAGAGAGGGCAATGGAGTTCTGGTGATCTTCTCCACAGTCTTTACTACTGCAGGTGCTTGCAGTCCATAGCAGTGGTGATGTAGCTGGTCAAGATACTCTGGACAATGTAGTTGCAGAACTTGCTGAGGATTCTAAGCAACATGCCAAACCTCCTCAGGAAGTACAGCCGCTGTTGGACCTTCTTGACCAGCTGTGTGGTGTTGTGTGTCCAGGTGAGGTCCTCACTGATGTGGACGCCCAGGTATTTGAAGCTGCTCACCCTCTCCACTTCAAGCCCCCGGATGAACAGTGGCTGATGAGTTCTCCTCTCCTTCCTCATGTCCACTATCATCTCCTTCTTCTTGTCAGTGTTGAGGCTGAGATTATTGTCCTTGCACCATGACACCAGACCGGCCACCTCCCTCCTGTAGGCTGCTTCATCCCCGCCAGTGATGTGACCTATCACTGCGGTGTTGTCTGCAAACTTTAGGATGATGTTATCCTTGTGGGAGGTGTAGTACCCCAGTTCTTTAATTCGACAGCTCTGAATAACGGAGTCCGTATTTCTTCATCTAGTGCTGGTGTATTTTAACCACAAGCAAAATTACAAACATGACCCGGGTTGCTCCCCTTTCCAAACACACACGCAGGCTGCTGGAAAGTGGAGTCCCTTGCCATACAGAACCTAATACATTTATAAGGTTTAGGCTAACCCCTTACCCAGATGAGGTCAATCTGAAGACTCCATCTCTTATCTAGTACTCCACATGCTTTGAGCAGCTGCATTTTTACCTAGTCATAACAAAATGAAGAATTTCAATGTGTGTATGTTGTCACATGGTGTATAGCTAAGGCATTCATTCATTCAGACATAATATTCTAATACAAGGTTAATGCAGGAAATGAATTGGTGTCCTAGGTACCTATGGTTCACTTTTCAGAATCAACATTCTGTCTGCTAACCTTGAAACAAAACAGACTAGAGCAGACTTTAAATCTTACTAAACTGCATTACTAACACATCTGATTCAACACATTAATGTCTAACAATTATCTAACTGATTTACTAATATCCAACAAGGCTAAGTCAGAGCCAGAGGCCTGCTTTGACTGCACAGACTGGAGTGTATTTGAGACTGCAGCTACAGACCTGGACAAACTCACTGTTTTTCCTGCCAGTCAGAAAGTCCAGTTACAGAGGGTGGGGTGCAGCCCCAGTGTGGACAGTATGTGGGTGAGTTTGTGGGGGATGACTGTGTTGAAGGTGGAGCTGTAGTCAATGAAGAGTATCCTGATGTAGGAGTCTCCATTTTCCAGGTGGGAACGGGAATAATGAAGGGCAGCCACGATGGCGTCTGAGGTGGCCCTGTTGGGCCGGTAGGCATACTGCAGGGGGTCCAGGGGGTCCGGTATACTGCTCTGAATGCGGGCCAGCACCACTCTCTCAAAACACTTCATAATGATTGGGGTGAGTGCCACTGGCCTGTAGTCGTTCAGGCAGGTTACTGGGCTCTTCTTGGGAAGGGGGATGATGGTTGCGGTTTTAAAGCAGGTGGGAATGATGCTCTGGCTGAGGGAGAGGTTGAAGATGGTGGTGAGAACATCAGCCAACTCGCTGGCACATGCTCTGAGAGCCCTCACAGGGATGTTGTCTGGTCCTGCTGCTTTGTGTGGGCCGATCCTCCTCAGGACTTCACATACCTGGCCTGATGAGACAGTTAGTGGAAGGGAGGGGGGGTCAGGTGGTCCAGGGGTCTCTTCCTCCTTCCTGAGCTGTAGCTGGAGGTCTCAAAGTGGGTGTAGAAGGTGTTGAGGTCATCTGGGAGGCTGTCTGTGGAGCTGATGATGCTGGTGGTGGTCCTGTAGTCCGTGATGTGCTGCAGGCCCTGCCAGCATAGTCCTGTATACTGACAGAAGAGTCCTCCAAGGTGGCTGCAGCTGGGTACATCAAAAAAGAGATGTGGTCCGAATATCTGAAGTGGGGGCGGGGTAATATTTGGGGAACACAGTCCGTAGATAGCACTGGTTAAAGTCGCCGGCAATGATAAAAACAGCATCAAGATGAGCAGTATAGACATACTGCGCTGATGACGTCATGTAGTTTGCAGAGAGCTGCCGTGGGATTAGCTCTAACATACACAGCAGCCAGAAACACAGCACTATGCTCTCTTGCTAGATAATAGGGCGGGCATTTCAGCAATAAAAACTCCACTTCTGGCAAACAGTGCTTATAGACAGTCTGTACATCTCCACACCACGAGTTGTTGAGAAACACACACACACACACTTCCCCCTTTGGTCTTACCAGAAGCTCCAGTGCAATCTCCTTGGTGCACAGAGTGAGTCTGTAGCTGAATTGTAGAATCTGGGACTTTGTCAGAAAGCCAGGTCTCAATGAAAATTAGAGCACAGCATTCTCTTATTTCCTGCTGTGTTGTAATCCTAGCTCTTAGCTCATCCAATTTGTTTTCCAGAGACTGTACATTAGCTAGGAAGAGGTTGGGTAGTGAAAGTCAGCTAGCGTGAGCTTTTAGCCTAGCATGGAGCCCTCCTCTCTTGCCCTGTTTGTGTCTCCGTCTCTGGAGCACTCTCCTGGTTTCAGCCTGTTTGCTCGAGCCCGGTGCTTCAGGGCCTTCCTGGGGGTGGGGGTGGTGATGGCTTCGGGTGCGGACAATGAACTGTAGCTCCGGTGGTATGAAACCAGTAAATTCCAAGTGGCTGTGTGAGTTGGTGATATCCAGCAATGCCTGTCTGTTGTATGTCAGCAGTGCATGCACTGCAGAAAGAACAAAAAACACAAAAAAGAAGAAAAAGCCAGCATTCGAGAGTGAAACGTGCAAACACGTCTGCCTTGGAGGGCGCCATGTTGATCAGCTGGTTTAAAATCTGTAAATGATCTGAGTGCCTGTTGAAAAAGTCATTTAACACATCTTAATCTGTCAAGTGTCTACACAGGGGGAGTGAAAGTGAAGGAAGAAGGGAATAAATTAGAGTGTTTTGTAATGCCTTAGGTCTTGGATCCCTACCCTCCCAACACCGCCACCTCTCTCTCTCTTCCTCACCTTTTTTCTTTCCAGCCAGAGGAAAGTGCTCTCATTCCCCACATTCCACTCAAATTCCAGCTCTGGGTTATACCTTCTTGAGCTCTTCTTTTGTATCAACATCACTGCCTCCTCCTCTCTCAGTTTTTCCCTCTCTCCCTCCCTCTTTCTCCTTTTCTCTGTGCCCCCCCCCCCCTTAGCTTGCTCCAGTAGGCCGACAGACGCAGGGGGCTCGCCTGAACCTTCCACCGTCAGCAGGGACCCTGCAGCTCAGCCTGGCTAGCTGGTAGGCTCCATGGCACACCTCCAGCACACACACATGCACACACAGAGCTTTTTTCTTCTTGGCTTGCTGTCCTTGCCTATGGTGCCAGATCGATGACTTTAATCTTTGACACTGAAAAATAAAGCTTGGCATTAAAAACAAACTGTAACCGAAAAGGCAA
The DNA here is from genome assembly GCF_001952655.1 of Monopterus albus. Lineage (NCBI taxonomy): Eukaryota > Metazoa > Chordata > Actinopteri > Synbranchiformes > Synbranchidae > Monopterus > Monopterus albus. The sequence goes on along the minus strand of NW_018127921.1, from coordinate 4,031,684 downwards.
ACAATGGCACTGAAGCATTTGCACAAAAAAAGCTTTGGTATTAAAAAAAAGTATTAATATTGGAAAAATGACAATCTTTTGATTTTTTGTTAATGGATTTGAAGGGCGGGGCTAAAGAGAATGTGATTTGCAGACTTTGGTTAAGATTCATGAGGAGAGGACAACCCTCTCCCCTGAGCTGCTGTCCACATCAAGGCTTCTGTCTGCCGAGCATGGCTGCATAGTCACTGCAATGGTTTCCCTGAATTCAGCTGCAGCTCTCAAACGACTGTGTGTTTCTCTCAGTATATTTGTCTTTTATTATGATTATTCATAAAGTTTTCACAAATTTGAATGCGAGTGTCATTGGGTGTTTTCTAGAATATCTAAACATTCAGAGGCATAAAGTAAAGTCACTTTTGGCTTTTCCCGTTTAAGGGTTGCCACAGCGATTCGTCACACTGACGACTCGTGTGAGGCGTAAAAACAGAGAAAATGTCACTGTATTGTAACGTCTCCCTTAAATGTTGAATCAGAAGCCAACTTCAGCATCGTACGGCTTCGCTGAGTTCACCAGTAGCTCTCAGACCATCTTACACTTTACTGGGATTTTTCCACGCCAGGCAGGCCTGAAATTCATTAGCTCCATTCAAACATCTGCCACATCAGCATAACGTTAGTTAAAAGTGAGCTTTAATGTAGCTCAATTCTGTGAGCAGACACCAGTAGAGAGAAACACTTGAGCCATTTGAGAGCTCCAGCTGAATTCACAGAAGCCACTGCAGTAACTATGCAGCCATGCTCGGCAGACAGAGATCAAGATGTGGACAGCAGCTCAGGGGAAAGGGCTGTCCTCTCCTCATAGATCGTTCCTTAGCTCCACCGTGCAAAGCCCTCCCCTCTACACCAAAACAGTGACAGAGAAGTGATACTGAAAGAAAAAACTTTGACAGTGAAAAACATACATTGACAAAAAATCTGAAGATTGTCAATGAAAAAAACAACAACTTTGGCACTGAAAAAAACTTATGTTATCAAAAAAATCTGAAGATTTTTTCAGTATTAATACTTTTTTTAATGTCAGTGTTTTTTTTTTCCAGTACAAATGCTTCAATGCCAGTGTTTGCTTTTTCAGTTATGGCTTTGTTTTCAATGCCAAGCTTTATTCTTCAGTGCCAATGACTAAAGTCATTAATCTGCCACCATACTTGTCTGCCTTCTTTCTAGTAGCCTCTCTTGCCTTCACTTTCTCTTTCTTCTCTATTAATAACCTTATAATAATAATTATAATAATTATTTGAAAGTAGACAATGTATAAAGCAAGACCAAGAAAAAAGATGACGATCAAAGCTCCCCAGTCATATGAGTTTGGTCTCTAGGTCCTTTCTAACATGTACTTTATTCTCTAAATACTTTGTCACTGGTTTTATGTGCAGAAACCATATGAGTGAGTGACAGTTTCTGTAACTTTGCAAGTTCAGCAATCTGTCAGTCCAGCACACTGATTGAACTTGTTCTTTTCTAGTATAACCTGACCATTATAATGGTTTATGCTTTATGTTGCTTTTTTTCTTGTCACCATTTGTCAGTGTTTATGTTAAATGATCAGTGACATGTAAAGTCATATAGATAATGATCATATGGTGTTTGTTATCCACATATATTATGATATATTTGGTTGATATGGTACCATATGTTCATATAAAATGACAATGTACAGCTATATGTATATTAAAATTTGCATGTTTAAGTAAAAAATTACTGTTCTTAGTTGTTACTACACTGTATTTATATGTATGAAAGAGACAGACAGAATATAGATAATTATTGAGCAGAGTACATTATAAAGAGAGAGAGAAAGAGAGAGAGAGAGGGCCTCAGTAATTTGGTATTTCCTTTTCAGATGGGAGGAAGGGCCAATGCCCTCCTTTTCACTACGGAGTCCACACAGACACACACACAGACACAGAGCTTTAATGACCCATACATCCGGCCTTAGGCACTGGGGTTTCAGAGGCAGAGAGAGAGAGAGACATAGAAAAAAGACAGACAGACAGATATAGATAGAGCTCATTTGTGTATTAGGTTGGAGTTGAGTTGTAAGTTCAGACAGGTATGCACTGAGGGTCATTGAGGCCACGCACACACACACATACACCCAAGCACACACAAAGCTAGGGGAGTTCAACTGGAGGTTAGACCTTGAGGCTCCACTACTCAAAGACAGAGAGAATTCATATGCAGCTGAATCAGCGTGCCACTGACTGGTGTGATTACTGCAGACACAGGAGAAAAAAGGAAGAGGAAATTTTGAGAAACTGCATAATTTTAATAATATCAAGAACAAAACGAAAATACAAAAGGGGTGTAAAATAGAATTTTGATATGGAGAACAAAAGAAAATAAAGGACAAATTCTGAGAAACAAAGTACCAAGCATGAGATAATGACTCCTTTACAGCTCAAGCAACAGCTGAAGATGTTACTGTGTCTCCAGACTGTCTCTCATTCAAACACACACACACACACACACAGGGCTCTGACCTTGCTCATGGCAGCTGTTGACATCACTCTGTGCAACATCCAGAACTACAAACAACCCACTATCCAAACACAAACACCGGATAAACAGGATTACACAGACAATGCACAGAAGTCTTCACAAATCCAACCCAAAACCTAAAACACCCTCTCATACAGAACATTTTTATTCTCTGGCCCTGTACTCAACCTTTTCCCATCTGCTCTGTTCATGTGAACCAAAGAGACATGCTAATTCAAAACCTCACTGTGATGAGTAACCTCTAATCCACACTAAAAGCGTTTTTAAAAGTGTTTTCTATGAGTGTCTCACACCCATCTCACACTGCAGACATTGTCAGTCTGGACTGCTGTGTAATGTGATCAATCAAAGAACAGTGCAGCTGGAGCAGAGTATGTAAATGACCTGCTCAATACAAGACAGCCCCCAGAACACATTCATGAAAGTCAGATAATGCCAACTCCAGGATTTTGATATCAACTACTGCTTTCTAAATCGCCCACCGTAAAACTCTAATGCCCAGAGGTTCAATTGTGCCTGAGTTCCGCCTAATGACTTCCAAGCAGGAGGTCCACTCCATCTCCTTGAGTATAAAATATTTCTCACCTAAAGAATTTCATTCACCTATTAAAAGTTAAACCAATGATATTAAATGTCATGGGTTAACAGATGTGCATGTGCATGCATTGGATCTAGTCTGCAATGGTGTGAGTAATGCTTAGATCCAGGCACATCCTGACATATTTGCATCTATTTGTCTATCTGAATAAACGGACCCACTGATGAATGGCAGGACAGGTGGACTGGTCAACTAATAGACAGGTGAAGGATGGATGGATGGAGGACAGAGGGGGTTTCAGTGTCTTTGATCCTCCCAGCAGAAATAATCAACAAAGCCCTGGAGCAGGCCAGCTAGAGCTAAATATGTGTGTGTGTCAGTTTGGTGTGTGCACGCCATGGGGTTTTCTGGCTGTATGCCAAGACCAGCTCCCACCAGGAGAGAGATCAAAGACTCTGTGTCTAACTCTCTTGCTAATATTTCTCACACTCCTTCCTCATTGTCTTTCTCTTGAAAACACTTGTTATTGCTTTTCTTGATTTCTTCAACATTCTCTCTCTATTTTTTTTACCTTAGGGAACGGAAAAGGATGAGAACAGTTTCCTATGCAAAACAAAAAAGAAAAAGAGACAAGAAGAGTAAAGCAACAAAAAAGATGTGGAAGGATAATAGAAATTACTGGTTGCACTGATGTTTAGATACACACATACACACAAATCTCAAATGATCTGTGTTTCAAAGTCCTATTGGTTGCCAGGTTGTCATGGGAGCTATTGTTCTGGCAGGTGTCTCTGATTGAGAGAGTTTCAGATGCTTCTTGTTTGACAAAGTGAGCAAGTATGACCCTTCCTGTGATTGCTTCAGAAGTGAATCATTGGGCTGGAGGAACTCTATCAAGCACTTTGACCTCAGGTGGCGTAATTACCTCAAGAACGATGACCTCATTATCTTCAGCGATTTTGAGGATATAACATCTCTGATCAAAACAGAGGTTAAGCCAATTAAGCCAAAGGAGTAAGGTCATGCATTCATAATTACATAGACACAAACACAGACAAATCTCACGACAACCCTTACATTTAAGATGCCCAGTTCAGACTGAATTTATTAATTAGAAAATACTATGAATGTCTGTTGTTTCAAATTCAAAACTCCACCGCAATTGTATAAACAGCTTTTTATAAATCCATTCTCTTATCCCTGACATTTAAAATAAAGCACTTCTGTAAGTTGTAAGAAATCTAAGGCATCCAGTTATCCAGTTAAGGCATCCACTGGTTTGCAGTCTGCTCAAACAGTCATGTCAAAATCAAGCCAATATTGACCATCTTTTGATTTTTTGTCAGAAATATCCAGAATAGTTGGGTTAAGCTCCAAAAACACAATCTCCTACAGTTCCTAAAATACAGCTCAATAGTTTCTTTTCATTAAACCGTACCTTGTTTCCTTCAAACACAATGACCCCAATTTGTCATACAGACTATCCATTTTGAATTTATAATCTCCAGGCCCAGGTCAAGCTAACCCTGACTTTTTGTTATTTTGGCAGAGTTCAGAAAGCCCCATTTCCTAACACCAGAAAACATTTTACAATGTGTAGTCATCCATATGACAAATAATCTGATCTTGATGTGGACTGAAAGTGCGGTGAGGTACAGATCAGGGCAAGGGTATAAAATCATTTCTAAAGCTCTGAGTGTTTGTAGGATTACCAATAATTGTGAAATGGGTTATTAAGTGTACATCAATGGGCATAAATGGCATTTTTTCCATTTACAATTAAATCCACAGCACAGTAAAGCGTGCAGAAAGTGGAGGGGTAAATATTTTCTGAAGCCACTGTACATGGCCAAGTCAGCTACAAAATGCATAATGAAAATTGTTATAGAAATAAATTGGCTATAACAAAATAACATCTTTCATCTTATCTCTATTCCATGCCAGTCGCAGCAATCAGAGCTCTTGAATGCTCTCTTGGATACTGTTCACGTTGTGCTGTTACTGATCTGGGAATTGAAGCTCATTTGCATTCTGTGTATATCATTCTGCATAACAGCATCAGCTAAATGTCTAAAAATGTAAATGTAATTTTAGAGCTAATCCTATTTTCCTATTGAGACACAGAATGCTGCAACATGATGAGTTGAGCCTGGCGTTTGTCATTAAACCAACTCACAGATGTTCCTTTGCAAACAAGAACTAAACTTTCTCTCTGTCTCTACCTCCTTTTCCTCTAACCATCCTTTCATGCCAGAAACAGCTTGCAAATTGATAATATTTCTCACTTTCTAGCTGTCATTCTTTGCAATAGGCAAATAGGTAAATTAATCCCACTATCACAATCCCACTTTGTCCTTCTTTGACCCCTTTACTTCTGTCTGTTGATGACTCTTTTCATATTGCCTCTTTAGCTGTAATTCCTCTTTTTCTCAGCCTCCCTTCTTCTCTCATCACCCTCATCTCTTCCTCTCTTCCCTTGATCCCTTTTTCATTCCCTCCATGTCATGTTTTTCTCCATCACACACATATACACAGACACACACACTCTCTCTCTCTCTCTCTCTAGCAGAAGTCATTCTACTTATAGTCTTGCCATAAATCAACCTGTCATTCTCCGTCATGCTCGCTGAATCTCACTGGGGCTCGTGGCAGACACACACACACAGAGCAAGGGATAGCAGTATGAGACCACACATAACCAAACTCAGAGAGGCACAGACACAAACATACAGACAAGTATAAAGGCTCAAAGAGATCACACATGCCCAAACACATGCAAAAGCACACACAGAGTACAAATACATAGACTGTCCTGATAAAATGGGAACGACACACATACACTAACACCCATGTAAACATATTTTGCTGTTTCACACATACGGTCAACCTAAAGACACTCAAGTCTGATAGAAGGAGGATGACTGATTAGGGGAAACAGAAATGTAGGCACAGATAGCAGAAAGATGGCCACCTGTCTCAATAGCACAAACAGATTAAAGCACACAGCAGCTGAAATGCCTCTAGCCTTCAGGGCCCCCAGCTTTACCCAATAACCTTCTTAAATTCACCTCTTCCTGCTCTGTTTTTAGTTCTTCTATGTGCTGTATTTGAGGAACAGGGTGAAACAGAAGTATTACATTTGTCAGTGGAGTAACTATGTAGTAACCAGTATTACATTAGCATATGTTCAGTGTGAAATGTTCACTGTTGGTGCATTACATTTGTTTTCCACAGTGTCCATATTTATGGTCAAGGCTCCTGAGAGCACTTGGTTAAGGTCCCAAAAAGATCATGGCTTTGATGCACTTGCAGAAACATCGACTTCAAAAACAAATGGTGCACTGACTATTTAAATATTGAACCAAAGGCACAACCATTTACTAACCTTAACCAAGTGTTTCAGCTCCTTACATGCAACAATACAAAGGTCAAAGGGTCTGAACCCCATCCTCTGGTGTCAAAGTTCTATTCTCTGAATACCACTCATCCACCCTGACCTCCTTTTATGACTTCTCTGAGTAATAAAGATGTCACACTTCCTGGATTGGAGTAAATGTGTTTTTTTTTCTAGTGAACATAATGCGGGGGCAATTTGATGCATTTCCAACAATTCCAATTCCTCCACATCATATTTGGCAAAGGAAACTAGAGTAATGCATTTCCTGACAAAAATGCATGTGGATGCTAATAAAAGCTGAAAGATCATCCTGAAAAGGCCAGAAATCAATTGCTGAAACAGCTGAAAGATGAGAAGAAATGGCTGAAGTTTTTTTGTTGAAATAGTTGAGAAGAAATGACTGAAGTTCTTTATTGAATAATCTGAAGGATGAAATGCAATAAAGTAGGAATGGCCTTGAAGAGCTGAACATTTTGATACCTGAATGGCTTTTCTAGCTGAAAGTATGCTGAACTTATTAAGATGTAAAAATAGTCCATAATAGGACCCCACAAAGTAGGTAAAACAAGTAGGTGTGAACGTATCTGGGTGGGGGGAGACAGCAGAGAGGGAGAGGGCGTAGAGAGACAGAGAGAGGGAGGGGGAGAGAGACAGAGAGAAGGAAAGAGAGGAGTTATGTAGGGGTATGTCCCAATGCGCTGCATTTTATGAACCACCAGACGGCACTCCAAGACCGTGTCATTGAATCAGCACTTTGAGCTCCCATTGATTTGTATTGCAAAAAATAAAGCTGAATAGATTAAAAAGTATAAACGTTGGTTAAATGTTGGTTATTAAGTACAATTTTGCCATTAATTTGAATGGGGGAAATTTTCAAAATAAAGCTAAATATTTCAGAAGTGTGAAGTGTTATAAAAATTCTGAGTTGAAGAATGAATGTCCTGGGAGACTTGAACATTTTGATACCTGAAATACCTGAAAGTACGCTTAAGTAGAATTTCCCCATTCATTTGAAAGAGGCAAACTTTTCAGAATAAAGCTAAATATTTTAAAAGTGTGATGTTTTGAAAAACTGTTAATACAAGCATGAACATTCTCGAAGAGCTGAACATTGTGATACCCGAAATAGGTGAAAGTATGCTGAAGTAGAATTTTCCCATTCATTTGAATGGGGCAAAACTTTCAAAATAAAGCAAAATATTTCAAAAGTATAAGGTTTACAAAAATCCTGAAGAGATACATGAATGTCCTTGAAGAGCTGAACATTTTGATACCTGAAATAGCTGAAGGTATGCTGAGTGTAGAATTTCCCCTTTACAGCATCCACACAATTAGCAGCATCGTGTAGGAGAAAAGGCTGTGCTTTCTTTTTGCTATTCATTTCCTCTTTCCTCTACCTTCCTTTCCATTTCTTCTCTTTCAAGCTCCTCTTTCTTATCATTCCTCTCATCTTGTCTTTTTCTGCCCAGATCCTTCGGTCTTCCTCCTTCACGGAGTTTTCTCCTATGTTTCCATGACCAATGCAAAAGCCTCGTAAAGACACATTGGAGTCAGAGGATTTCATAGGGCTTTGTGTTTGAGTGTGTGTATTTGTGAGTGTGTGTGAGTGGAAGACAGCACATGTGGTATGCAAGGTCACGTAATCCTGTGGCCTCCAGATACTGTTATTGACACGAATACAGTGCTCTATGACCTGCACTGCCTCTGCACACTGAATGTGCATGAACATGCACACACACATACAGATTGTCTAGTATAACCCTCAATGCCACACTCTGGCATTGAGGGTTATACTACAATTGATGAATGAGAGTTCAGTCAACAGGATTACAAATGACAGTGTTACAGAAGTTCTAGTAAGTCAGCAAGTTCTAGTTACACTGAAACACTGAACAAAACAATAAAAACGCACGTCTAAGATCAACACAGTTGTACAGGTTGTTGTAAGTTGACTTATAGAAACAATTTGTTATCAGTGTGAAAAACTCAAGTTAACTCCTCTTAACAGCCACTACTACAGCTAGAAGCAACAAGCCCTCCAACCTACAACCTACCCTACAATATACATTATCTGTCCTTGCCTTTGAAAACAACCCACAGGCCCTTTCCAGTGGCACACTTAGTAGACCTTTGTCATGTTGGTAACAATCATACCTTCCATATGACCAATCCACAGGCCAGTGTAGCGGACTTTCATCATCATAAAAACAGTTATAAACACACAGTTATGATAACAGAAGTTTCACAGTTTCATTTGGATTAGACAAAAGGAAAAGATTGTGGTTTGGCTTAAAATACCCTTTGTTGTCATGGTTACAATTAAAAATATTCAGTTAAGTTTGTTGAATGGTCATGGGTAAAAAAACAAACAATGTTTCATCCTGTGGGAAAGTCCACCCTAACCTAACTTCTTCTTAGTAACATGGACTTTTTCATTCTATATATTACATCACGTCTATATGTTACATCACTTCCTCCAACTTCCTCCTTTGGTAAATGGTCTTAGACTTGTGTTGCACTTTTCTCTGCATTGCAGCACACTCAAAGCACTTTCACACCATTTGTTCCTTCACACTCACAGACCAATGATATCACTGGGAGCAACTTTGGGTTAAGCATCTTGCCCAAGGACAGTTTGACATGTGAACTGGACAAGCCAGGAATTAAACCACCAGACTTCCGGTTAGGAGATGACCCACTTTACCTCCTGAGCCACAGCCACTGTAGCCTCTACTGCTGTTCCTAATTCTCTCCAGTACTGCTTTGCCCTGTTTTTAGGTGCCTTTGATTTGCTTATTTGTGCTGTGTAAAATGTAACGTTCTGATGATACTACTTTTATAATCCTTGTGCGTATCGGTCCTAATGCTTTGTTGCCTTTATGTAACTTTTTATTTTAAGACTAAGTGTTCTTTGTTACTATGTACTTACATACGCATGCACCGCGCAGAGTGGCAGCAATTTACAGCAGCTGTGTCCTCGTTATCTTCTTTCCCGTGTTTCTATGAAGTTCTGTTCTTATGTGTCTGTTCTTATGGTGTTATGTTGGTTGTTCTCTATTGCTGCTGTAACACAGAAATTTCCCCACTGTGGGATCAATAAAGTACCTACCTACCTACCTACCTACCTCTTTGCTCATGTCATAATTACGATGGCTGCTAGAGGTTGCCTAACTTTAACATGTAACTGTTGATTTTAATAACCTACTGGCACAAAAGATATATCGAGCTGCTTTTTAAAAGAGGACAGTGTCACTGGGAACTGAAAAAAGCAGCGTCAATTAACATCTTCCTGAACAAGAATGAATAAAATGAAATTTCTATTCAGTGACACTGTCAGGCCAACTTACACCACTGTTGGCATAAATACACACAAATGTATGTTACTGTAATTTTGTGGCAAAAAATAGTCCAACATGCACCATTCACTCCTATTTGAGTAACTTGCTGAGCTTTCTTTAAACCTGAAATTACAGTATATATTTTCTAATCTGTTTTTGTTAAAGATGAATTTCTTTAACAGAAACCAATGAGCTTGCTAGTGAGTGCCACTGACGGTGTAGTGAAGACAGAATGTACGGACAGATGTACTATGATGCTGTTGGTTTGATTTTTTTCATGGGATTTGTTGACTTGGAGTTAAAAATAGAAAAATGTTGGTTCCGTCCTTTAAATGTATTACATTCAGTACAAAAGAAAAAAAAACTGCA
>NW_018127921.1:4014966-4021440 GCF_001952655.1 Monopterus albus | reverse complement strand
CGCATTTCAGGCATTCAGTGTGTATCCTATACAAGTCATCCCCTCTTGCTCTGCGCTCCACTGCCCTCCTGATCCTCCTCCTCTGCATTCTTCTCTCTTCCTCCTTCCATCCTTTGCTGCTGTCTTTCACACAAACACACACACACACACACACACACAGTCTCTCCAGAGATGTGTCCATTGCTCTGACCTCTCTCTCTCATGGGAGAGCTGGCTGTCTGCCCAGCTCTCTTTTTTTCTCTTTGCCTCACACTTTCTCCTTTTGCTTTGTATCTTTCTTCTCTCTGTATCTATTGATCTATCTACTCTTCTAATCTCCCTTTGCCCCCCCATTATCTTCTCCTCTGTCCCCCTGCTTTTCCATTCTCTTATCTCTTCATCCCTTCTCCACTCAATTCCCCATTTTTCCTCTCCTCCTTTTCACGCTCTTCACTTCTCATCCTTCCGTTGCCTCTCCTCTAATCTGTTGAATCTTCTCTTCTTTTAACCCTTCTCTCTCTCCCTCCTACACCTCATCCCTTCTGTTTTTCCTGCCCTCTTTCTTTCTAGACTTCCAGGGTGCTGGCATGGCTGTGGGGCTCTGCCTGCAGCTCCTTGCCCAGCTCATGCTGCCTTTTTCTGGGCACAGTGCCGACAAAGGAAGGCTGAAGGAGAGGCAGAGTAGTCTGTGTATACATGTGTGTTTGTCTGCATCCACTGAAGGGGAAAGGGGGGATAAGAAAGTGAAGAGAAGGGAAAGGGAAGTGTACAGAAGAGCTAAAGTAAGAGGGGGTTACTGACAGAGACAGAGAAATAGAGACACACAATGCTAGAGAAAGAAACAATGGAGAAGAGCAGATTTCTGTTGAGTCATACTTTGCTGGCAAAATGTTTACTGTGGCTACAACAACAGTTGTATGTGCGAACATAATATATTTATAGCTTTGACCATCATTTTGTTTTTGGTTATGAAAAAGGTTGCGATTAATGATCATTTCTATATTTTTCATCAGTAATCTTTTTAATTTGTCTCTTGGCCTATCAACAACCCACATGACAAATTTCCAGAACCAGGGATAACATTATAAGTGTTTTGTTTTATCTGACCAAGTCCAAGACCTGAACACAATCATCTAAATATCACAGAAGACAAAGAACAGCAGAAGCCAACAAATGTATGCCATTTAGCATAAAAAAAGATGACGTGATTAGCAAAACATTCTCGATGTTCCTTATGTTGATAGATTTAAAGGTGCAGTATGTGAGATCCAGTGACATCTAGTGGTGATGTTGCGGATTACAACATTCAGCAGAGCTTTCAGACATTGTGTTCAATAGCCATCACAGACTTTTCACAGTGACTACTGTAAAGGCAGGACAAATTGTGCCCTTGGAAAACAAGTGTGGCTGACTTGACCAAGCAAAAGCTAATGGTGGCTCACTTGACCACAGTGCAATTTTTCAAGAAGGCTGAATAAACACACATTAAGATGCGCAATAATACAATTTTATTTGTTAGGCCTATTAGTAAAACACTCAACCAGATTTTAAACAACCATCTTGGCCATTCCAAGCACCATAATTGCATGAAAAGAAGTGCAACAAAAATCAAACAGCAGCTGGCTTGACTGGGTTTTCAACAGCTGACTTGAATGCAGTTAACCTTAAAATGTCGCGTTACTTTCCGTCTTTGCTTCTTTATGGTGGGAATTCTTCTCTTTTCTTGTGTTAGATTATAGTTTTTAAACTCACGGCAGTACTTCCTCTTGTTTCTAACGTTACTTCTTTTCGTCTTCCAGCCATAATCCCAATCCAAGCTGCTACTTCCATATAAAAATGCAAAATTCATGCCAGTGTGTGGTTTGCCAATTCTGCCCTACTGTAAAAAACATGGCCGCTCAGCATGGCAGGCTTAGTGATAGGAGACCTGCTCCTATGTAGATATAAACAGCTAATTCTAAGATAAAGAAAATTAATTCTTATTTTCTGGGGATTACACATTAATGAAAACAATTATGCATACTATAGCCCAACCTCTATACATCTTAAAAACTGCACCTTTAAAAACAAACAAACAAACAAAATCAACAAGTAATTTCAGCTTTAGTCATGGCAACACTGTTTCAAAGGTAGTTTCAGAGATCTGGCAGCACAATGGAATAATTATGAGTTCAGGTGATCAAACATAAAACAAAGATTTCAACCAAAACTGAAATGTGATCAGGGCTATCCTTTAAAATACCTGAGCATGTACACCTGTTATGAGCATAGCCAACAGGAACGTGTTGGCTGTGTATACCTAGACTGAGACTGATGCTGACAGTTGGCACACACACACACACACACACACACACACACACACACACACACAGAGTGACAATATCCTCAGCACACCTGTACCCAGCTGCATGCAGAGAACAACAATCCCCTGCTGGTCACTAATGGTAGAGCTCTGCTGGAATGGAAGTAAATGGCCTGGACCCAACCATGCATGGTGGGAGAGTGGAGGGTGGAGTAGTAGGGTAGTGGTCAGATGGAAGGGGAGAGAGCGGGAAGGAAAGTGAGATAAGGAAGAGGTACAAGAAATATGGCTGTGGAGAAAGGAAGAGAGGGTGGAGGAGAAGTCACACCAGTGTTTAAAATGCCACCTTTAACTGCTATCTCTTAATTTATCTCCTGACTCTTTTTCAAACTTCCCCTCTGCTTCAGTTTCCCTCTCTCTTTCTGCTCTACCACTGCCTCCATCTCCCTCTCTACCCTCTCACCCCTCTCCTCCTCTCCTCCTCTGCTTTCATCTCTCTTCTCCTCTTATGTGTCCACTATCAGGAGTGAGCGCCAGTGATGTAGTGCCCTCTGTCTGTGTCCACTGTTAATGCAACACTACATTATGGACAGATTTTTGGCAGCCAACATTTGAGTGGAGAAAGCCTGGAAGAGTAGGAAGAGAGCTGCTTATCAGAATAAAAACAACTGAGCTGTGGCAGAAGATGTTTCTTTCTTTGTTCTTCTGGCATGCACAATTTATCTTAAAATATGCACAAAAATATGGTACCTGAAGTCAGTAAGGTTTTAGAACCTTTAAAGTTTTTTTTTACATTTTGTTATGTTGCAGACATTTTAAAATGTTCATTTTTTCCTCATCAATCTATACAATACTCCACAATGTTAAAGTGAAAACAGTTTGAGTATTTTGTAAATTTATTAAAAATAATAAATTGGATGGGGAGCGTTAGTGCACAGCCATTTTCAGGTCTCTTTAGAGATGCTCTGTTGGATTCAGGTCCAGACTCTGGCTGGGACACTCCAGGGCATTCACAGAGTTTTCCTGAAGCCACTCCTGTGTTTTCATAGTGTTTTGGGTCTTTGTCTTGTTGAAATGTAAGCTTTCACCCCAACCTGAGATCCTGAGCATGCTGTAGAAAGTTTTCATTCAGCATTGCTCTATATTATTTTGCATCCACTCTTCACTCTATCCTGACTAGTCTACCAGTGCCAGTTGCAGAAAAACATCTCCACAGCATGATGCTGCCGCGATGGTACACACACACACACACACACACACTTGGGAATTGTGGCCAAATGGTTCAATCTTTGTTTCATCAGACCAGAAGACTTTGCTTCTCATGGTTTGAGAGTCCTTCAGGTGCCTTTTGGCAAACTCCCTGTGGACTGTCATGCGCCTTTTAGTGAGGAATGGCTTCCACCTGGCCACTCTACCTTAGAGGGCTGATTGGTGGAGTGCTGTGCTGATGGTTAACCTTCTGTACGGTTGCCCCAGCCTGTGGGGGGAACCCTGGATCTCCTTCATAGTGATCTTTGGGTTCTTGGTTACCTGCTGACCAAGCCTTTCATCCCCCATTACACCATTTTGACTGGGCGGCTATGACTGTTGGTTGTTTCAAATGTATTTCATTTGAGAATGATGGAGGCTACTGTGCTCTTGGGCACTTTCAAAATGCTGCAGAAATTCTGTTGTATGTATAAGGTAGGTTGGAGATCAACCTGTCAAAGATGGCGCCAGTGTATGCGGCGCCGGGGCAGGCGTGGTGGACAGTTGGTGAAGCCGAAGGCCTGCTTGACACATCCTTCTTTTTCTCGGGTGGACCAGGGACTGTGTTCTTTTTTTGTGGTGCCTCGGCATTTTTTGGATACCACCTATGTTTGCCTGGTGCCTGTTGTGAGTGGCGGTAGAGGTCTTTGATCCAGCCGGCCCTGTTTCTCTCAGCTTCGCCGTCGTGGGGTGAATTGTCACGTCTTGACAACGCTTCGACCGACTTCTTGACTAGCTGTGTCACAGGTCCAGGCTGTGGCAAGGATTGGCTTGGTGAATGCCCGATCGCTAACCAATAAAACTTTCATATTGAGGGATTTTTTTTGGCTCTCGGGACCTGAATTTCCTGTTTTTGACAGAAACCTGGGTTGGTGCCGGCCAATGTACTGCCTTCGCTGAACTCTTACCGGATGGATGTTCTTATTTTAGCTCACCACGAATGTCTGGCCGGGGTGGAGGAACAGCGGTCGTTTTTAGAAACAATCTTAAATGCAGACAGTGCGCTCTACCTTTACCTACATTTTCCAGTTTTGAAATGACTGTATGTGAGGTGGGCTGCTCGGACCCTGTTCTGTGTGTGGTTGTTTATAGACCACCTAAGTATAATAAGGATTTTGAGTGACTTTTCAGATTTTTTGGCTGGTATTATGCCTCATTATGATTGGGTTCTAATTCTAGGTGATTTTAATATACATGTGTGTTGTTGTCCCGATAAACTGTTGGTAAGAGATTTTTTAGCTATTATTGATGATTTTAACTTGGTACAATGTGCGTCTGTTCCAACACACAAACAGGGGCATATGTTGGATCTTATTTCCTATGGTGTCTCTGTGTCAGAAGTTGATATTGGTGTAAATGTTTTTTCTGACCATATGCCTATTGTATTTGAGGCCAGCCTGTTTTGTGTAGAGGGTAAGTTGCATGCCCCTACTCAACGTGGCCGGATATTTAATTCTTCGACTGTGGGCCAGTTTGCTGCTGCCTTTGATCAGCTTGCTGTTCCAAATGTTGGCGATACTGAGGAGCTTAGTTCCTGGTTTCACTCCTCTTGTTGCTCTATTCTGGATTCTGTGGCCCCATTGAAGGTTTGGCAGCCTAAAGCTAAGCTTGAACCATGGTTTGGCACCAAAACTCGTGTGGCTAGGCAAGCATGCCGTAAAGCTGAACGGAGGTGGAAGGAGGACAGACTGCAGGTTTCTTTTCAAATTTTAAAGGATTGCTGGCACAATTATCAGAAGACTGTTAGAGAAGCTAAGAGAGAATATTTGTCTGATATTGTTGTATCAAACAGTCATAATCCACGTGTGTTATTTAAAACAATTGGGTCTGTGCTAAATTTTTCACAGCCTGTCTGCCTGGAACCTCCCGTTGAGCTGTGTGATAACTTTTTACAGTTTTTTATTGAGAAGGTTGCTGTTGCGAGGGCTTTGGGTACAGCCCCTGCCTCTGACCCTTCGGAATTTGTCCCTTGTGTGGCTCTTTTTGATGTATTTGAACCTGTGACTTTAGCGTTTTTGGAGGAAATAATTAGATAAAATCATCTGGCTCTCCGCAGGATGCTATTACCCCGCGATTTTTTTTAAAGAGGTCTTTCCTTGTATAAGTAAGGAAATGTCAAACTTTAATACAATGTTTTATTTTTTGATTACAATTGAATTTTCATTAGTTACAAAAAATGGCTGTGCATACGCTGTCGGTGACAGTTGTTACAGAGGTAGAAAATATTCAGAGTTTGACAATCTGGTTTTAAAACTTTACATAGTACAGAGTCGGCCTTATTAAAGGTTTTCAATGATATATTTTTGGCAACTGATGCAGATGATTATGTGATCCTTGTCCTGCTGGATCTGACTGCGGCCTTTGATACGGTTAATCACAGTATTTTAATATCCCGGCTTAAAGATATGGTGGGCATTAGGGGCACTGCCCTGGAATGGTTTAGGTCTTACTTGTCTGGCAGGTCTATGTGTATAGGCATTACTAACGTTGAATCTTCATCATCCTCGCCGTCTTTTGGGGTTCCGCAGGGATCAATTCTGGGGCCTTTGCTGTTCTCACTTTATTTACTACCTCTTGGTTCCATCCTGAGAAAGCATGGTGCCCTTTTTCATTGCTATGCTGATGATATTCAGATTTATATGCCGCTAAAGAGGAAGGATAACCTTTCAATTAAACCATTATTGGTGTGTCTTGATGACGTCAAGTTCTGGATGACCCTAAGTTTGTTAAAACCTAATGAGACAAAGACTGAAGTTACAGTGTTTGGCCCAAATAAGTCTGGTGACCCACCTTCAGTTGACTTAGGTCACCTGGCACGGTACGAGAAACAGACGATTTTGAATTTGAGCGTAAAAATTGATTCTGGTTTGAAATTTGATCGCCAAATGAATGCGGTTGTGAAGTCTAGTTTTTTCCACCTTAGGCAGATAGCGAAGGTAAAGCCT
>NW_018127921.1:4006956-4014664 GCF_001952655.1 Monopterus albus | reverse complement strand
GCGTTTTCCGTTGTGGCTCCTAAGCTATGGAATGCGCTGCCTCTTTACATTAGGCAGGCCCCCTCGTTGGCCATTTTTAAAACTTACTTGAAGATCCATTTGTATGCCTTGGCGTTTGATATGGCACGAGACTATGTTTGCTGAGTTTTGGTTTTGGATAGTATTTTGTTATTTTGCTATCTTGGTTCATTTATTTTATTTTATTATTTTATTCTTATTAATGTAGTTGTTCATGTGTTATACGTTTTAAATCGAATCTTATGTTAAGCACTTTGTTTGGCTTTGGCTGTGTTAAAGTGCTCTATAAATAAAAGTTGAGTTGAGTTGAGTTGTATCCTTCCCCAGATTTGTGTCTTGACACAGTCTTGTCTTGCCGGTCTATGGACAATTCTCTTGACCTCATGGCTTTGTTTTCACTCTGACATACACTATCAACTGTGAGACCTTATACAGACAGGTGTGTGCCTTTCCTAATTATATCTAATGTATTTAATTATGCCCAGATGGACTCTAAACAAGCTGTAGAAGCATGTCAGGGACCATTGATGGGAGTAGGATGCACCAGAGCTCATTTGCAAGTGTCATAACAAAGGGTCTGAATATTTATGTAAATGGAATATTTCAGCCTTTTATTTTTAATACAATTACAAAACACTCCAAAATCCTATTTTAATTTTATCATTGTGGAGTACTGCGTGTAGACTGATGAGAAAAAAATTTCACTGAATCTATTTTAAGATGAGTCGGAAACATAATAAAATGTGGAAAACTTGAACAGGTCTGAATACTTTCCATACGGACTATATGTACATGTATAAATATTGTTAAGACAGTAATGTCTTGTAAACCCACATGGACATGTCCAAAGGTCCAAAGGTTTGGCAAGACATGGAAACATAAATTATTTTTAAAAAATTAATAAAAATGAGATAAATAATAATTTGATGTTGCCTGTAATTGCATTTACTTCCATTATTAAATACAAAAAAACAATGTGACTGTGTAATATATCCTTGTAGAGGATATATTTCTTGACCACAGAAATAATAGTTTGACAAATAATATTAACGTCAAGGTACATTTACAATGCCATTTTTTAACGATACTGCAAACTTAGCTGTTGTGGGACTAACAGCTGTAATGACTGTCTAGAAAGAAGCTGCTTCATATAAATGCATATTTTTAGAGTCGCAGTTTGATGCCCACGTGATCTAGCTGTTGCTGTCAAATGCATTCCAGTACTGCATGTACACATAACACCCTAGCACCAATGCCACCAAGACAGATCGCTGACGTTTACAGAATATAATAAATAAAGCTATTCTGATCTCAATTCAGGCACACATTTGGCAGATGATGCAGCAGCATGGCAGCGGCAGATGCTGGTGTGAAATATATTCTGCTGCAAGTGTTAAAATATACAGGATAAAATTCAGGAGCTACAGTGCTACATAAGTACTTTAACCATTTTGTATCCAAGGATTAGTGCAGTATCGATGTTTTTTGAACAGCTGCCCAGTACAACCACAGTCTGATAGTTTCAGAGGGACTGGAGAGCACTGTTGAATCACTGGTCAGATTTTCAAAAACAGATTTAAACAGATTTTGTTTCTCTAGACCATATATGTCAAACTCAGGCCTGCGGGCTAAATCTGGCCCACAGTGTAAGTATATTTGGCCCGCAAGATTTCAAATGTTTATTAGAGCTGGCCTACCAGTATATATCACATGCACCGCTAATACTGCAAATCCCAGAATGCTTTGCTAGTGTGCTGTCACGTCAATCAAGACCCACAAGCACCTTCTGTTGACATTCATTAGCAACCTCATGCTACCAGTCACCTCGGTCAAATTTAATCCACCTCTCCCAAAAAATGGCCAAACAAAAGATGGAAAACAGGAGCTTTCAAGACAGGTGGGAGGAAGATTATCTGTTCATTAATGTAAAGGACAGACCTGTTTAGCTTGTGTGCGGAGCCAAAGTGGCTGTAACGAAAGAATATAACATAAGAAGACACTATGAAATGAAACACCAAGACAAGTACAAGGACCTGGACATGAAGCAGAAGCTCCAGAAGGTAGAGGAGGTGAAAAGAAGTCTGGTTTCACAGCAGAAAATGTTCACAAAACAATAAGAAACGAATGCCACTGAACTGTTTTGTTTTTTTTTGAAATTTGATTTCTCATGTGTTTATGATATCAAGCTTTGCTTGTTCCAAATTCAGTGTTTAAGCAGCTTGTTTGTCTCCATATGAAAAAGTTTATCATATCTGGAGAGAAGGGAAAACATGCTCATTTTTTTCAATATTTCAATGAATATAGAGTCTGGCCCACAACTTTGTCACAGTTTTTAATTTTGGCCCACTGTGTATTTGAGTTTGACACTTGATATTTGCTCTAGACCATCTCTTACTGATTCAAACACAGATATACAGCAGCTTTATGAAAAGAAAAGGATGCTCATTTGTGGCCCAGAGAGCCACTAAGAGCTCCCTGTTGCTAAGACCAAAAATCTTTGTCAGCTACTTTTAAAGACAATGGTGGAAAGAGTACTAAAGCGTCCTCCTCAAGGAGAGGTACTGTTGCTCTTCAATTCAGTGAGGCTCTCTAAAGCAATGACAATATTTTGACTTTCAATAAAACATGAACATTTTAGCAATAAAGTTAATTTCAACATCTGAAATACCTACCAAGTATACAGAAGTATTTAAGGGTATTTTACATTAGTTTGTCAGTTTTCGTTGACAAAGCGATGCACTAGAATGCAATGAAGCATACTCTGTAACAGGATACACTCAAAACTAGTTACAATTTCTAAATTAAAGCAATGTTACAAATACTAGAGTATGAATGAAGACAGAAATAGAAAAAAAAACACTTTCTTAATCTTAGATATAGGCAATGGTTTTGCAACATATTTACTGTAATTAACTGTAGTTCACCTAATCCTATAGAAACTAAGTAGACAGTATGAAGTAGTTCAACATCATGAAACCACAGAGAAACTGGACAGACAGCGATTAAACTGCAAAAGTCTCCTCATTATGCAAAAAGCTCATTTGGCAAAGAATCATTGTCCTCTGACATCGCAATACAGCGTTTAATCCATGCTACAGGAAACTTCAGCCACAGACATTACACTTCCTAATAAATCATTTCAGTCAATGGATGATGGATGAGCTCTAAAGAACAAAAAAAAAAGTGTGTTTGTGTGTAAATCAATGGTGTCTGCTATCGACTAATGTTTTGTCAAACCTTTTTCCACACACACACACACACACACACACACACACACACACACACACACACATTTACTGCAGACAAGATATGGGATGGGTACAAGAGAGGATGGTCAATGGAGAGAAAATGGGAAAGCAAAGCGGAGATTAGAGAAACACAAAATGAGAAAGAAGGATAAAAGAAAAGGAAAAAGTGCCCAAGAGGAAAACATAGACACAGGATTGACAACAGAATGAACTGAAAAGAAAATCTAAGCATGAGAGCTATCGAGGACAGAAGAGTAGCTAGCTTGCAATCAGAAACAAGATAGTGGGAATAAATTTAATTTGACCCTCTCCCTCCTTCTCCCCATCACTGTGTGTGTGTGTGTGCGCTGACAGATTTGGTATTGCTTCAGCTCCGAGATTGGCTACAGAAAAACACACCCAGTAATTATCTAGAAAGAGCACCTGGGCACTGGGAACCTCATTATATTATAACCCCTCCAACGTGCACACACACACACAGCAAAATAAAAGAGAGAAATTTGACAAAAAAGGAAGATGGCTGAGGGAAGAAGAGAACATGATGAGAGAAAACCCACAAGAATTCGACAGAAACCTAAACCTCAGAGTGAGAAGCCTCCCTAGTTGTCATATGTACCCTTAGATCCCACTGCTGTAAAGCTTCCATATCATAAAACTCTCCACACTGATCTGTAAAGAAGAAAGGTCACAAATATGCAGAGATATAAAATGTAATATTTCAACTGAATTTTGTCCATCTTCTCTCCAGCTACTTGCTTTGATCTGTTGTAGTAGCAGACAATGACCAGTAAGAGGCAGCGTTTCCACTCATCTGTTTCTTTTTCTAAACCTGGGCCCATATTCACAAAGCATCTTAGAATTCTCTCAGAGAGCTCCTATCTTAGCCTAAAAAGTCCTAGCTGGGAGTCCTAGACTAAAAGTGATTTAGGAAACTTCTCAGAGCAACTCTGATCAAGGAAAGTACAAAAACATTTATCTTAGTGAGGAGGTGTGGTTGACCCCATTGCTAGGGATGACGCAGCAAATCATGGACTGTGATTGGTTGATAAAAAATCTGTCACGGTCTTTACAAAAATGCGGTCTTTGTGAAAAGAGAATATATGGACGTGGATATATGGATATATATGATGGACAGTGAAATCATAATGTTTGTATATTAAAAATACATATATATGATCATGAATACAGGCTACTTTATGCAAAGTTTCTGTTATAGGCTAAATATCTTAAAGTTAATTAAAACCGTATTGATGCTGTGGTACCTCTTTCTGTTCACAAAAACGTCTTCATTTTCCGATTGGTCGATTATGTGAATGTGCGTCCCATCAATTGCACCAACAACACCGGAGGAACCCGTTATGTCCATGAATGCCCTTTTGTGAGTCTGCAGAGTGTGAACGTCCAGTGGAAATGAAATAGATCGTGCCACTACATGGGACTGTGAAAGCGCTTCAATAGTTTGTGTGATCACTGTACTGATGGAAGGTTGTGACAGACTCAAGTCATCGCTGCTGCACTGTTACATCTTTCCGGTTGCCAAATACCTCAGCATTGTAATCACTTTGATTTCTGGCGTTATGGCATTACTACGAGCGGTGGGAGATGTGAGCGCATCTCTAATAAGGTCAACCACAAACATAATCCCATCGTGATCCAATCTGTAGCGTTTAATTAACTCACGGTCATTCATTGTTTCGAGAATATTTCTTCTTTCCACCATTTTGTCAGCTGCTAGAGGAACTCTTAAGTCCTCCTCTCTACTCTTACAGATTTTTACCTTAGGAGCTGTTCTTAGGGCTAAGATGTTTTGTAAATCACTTTTATCTTTAAGATTTAGTCTTAAATTTAAGGGGAAATTCTAAAAAAAACGTCATAACTCGAGTTTTCTTAGAATTTCATCACTAGGAGCAACTTTTAGGCTTAGGAAGCTTTGTGAATACGGGCCCTGGATTGCTGTTATGCTCTACCCTTTCTTTCAGCCAGGTCACTTTCAGTCCTCTAACACACACACTGTGTAATATCAGCTGCTCTTGCCAAACTGACGCCTCTCTAATAAACACGTTTACCCTGTGCAAATGTGAGTCAGAGTATATAGTTTTCTGTGTGTTTGTACTGGGGACCTCCTTGCTGAACACGCTGATATACCAGACGTCTGAAGTTCCTACTAAAACACGGTTAGTGCTGCACAGCACATGGGCTATCAAAGTAGTGACAGTCAGTTTCCTATATAGACAGCACAAGAACCATTGCAGATTGTCCTGGTCCCAGGTATATCAGGGCTACTGTTAAAGCTAGCACATGTAGCCTGGCGAGCTCAGTCTGGAGAGCATGAAATGCTTAATCTCAGGGTTGTGTGTTTAAGCCCATGCTGGGCACTGATGTGGTTGAGAAGGGTTGAACTATTATGCAGAAGTGTCTGCGGCAGCCCTGGATAAAAACTTTCCTCTTAACCAATCAAAGTGATACAGTAGCTCACAAATAACTCACACACCAGAGCCCACAGTTCTCTGGTGACAAGTAGAGGCAAAGTTAAACACTGCTACTCCCTCTTCTTATGCTAATTTACATACAGTTCTAGGGGCTCTCACACACCAACCAGCGCTCACTGAGACTCAGTGCCTGTCCATTTTCCTTGTTTTGAAAAGTGACAGCAGTTTTTGCTTTTAGTTTTTATGAGGGTGACTGAAACTCCAAAATGGAAATCGAATTCGAAGTCCTTGAGCTCCTTTACAAGAACATCTGCAGCTTGGCTTCTGATGAAAGCTATGAGGACATCAATTCTAAAGGCTCCCGTACACCAGTCACCCATCAATGAGAGTCTGTGGCTAACCATTGCCTGCAGCTTTTGATGATGCAGCCAAAGGTTAAAACAAACCGGGTCTCGTGCTCAGCAAGCTGTTGCTATGGGTTGTTCGTAGCTCATTTGGTAGAGGATGGATTTGAGGTCCACACAGAGTAAATGCATTTTTTGAAAATACTCCGAATACTGTATGTCAGGGGAGAGAATTGATGACTTAAAAGGCTTAATAGGGCACAAAGGTTTCAGCATCACTAAGAAATTAACATCACTAAGATTTGCTTTTCTAGTCTTTCTCAGACAGATATCAGACTCATTGAGCATGCAAGTCTTTTGTCCTTGTTAAACACACCAGAGCTCAGCATAGGGATTGAACCCATGACACCTTAATACAAAAAAACAAAAAACAAAAAAAAAAATCATGCTCTACAGGCTCAGCTAGCCAAACACTTTACACACACCGAAAAACAAGGCTACACTCATAGCTGCACACCAACATTGATAGATAATTTCTATTTTACAAGAACAACATGACAGAGAGTGACAAGAGGTAGGACACACACCCCTCATATCCGCATCCCTGGTGATAGCTGGTCCAGCATTGCCTGACCTCCAAGGTCTGTGCTGTGCCAGTGCAAGACACTTAGTCTGAATGTGAATCTGAATTGCTAATGCAGTCAAAATTGTTAAATACAACTTCATTTTCAAGTCACCATATTGTTTTTATTAGGAAACCTGTAATAGATTTATTTATATATTGGTCAAATTAATCTATTCATTTAACATTGGTGCAAAAATACAAACTACAATGTATTGACCTGATAAAATGAGGTAAAGAGAAACAAAGAGAGGCACAAAGAAAAATTGAAAAAGTCAGAGAGAGAGTGAGAGGAGAATAGGTTTATTGTGGCAAGCTTGTGCAAAATAAGATTCTTGTCCGCATCTGTTTGAGTTTACAGCCTCATCTACAGCCTGCGCTGTGTATGTGTGACAACTTTGCAGCCCAGTGCAGGTGTACTGGTGATGGCTTTATCAGCACTGGATCAAGGCTACTGAGAGGACAAGAGAGGGAAAAGGAGAATATGAGAGGAGAAGGGAAGTGAGAGAGTGAAAAGAAGGAGAAGGAATTAGGAAAGCTGCCAATGGTAGTGATTTTGCTGGTCACATGCTTTTCCATTCATATGCCCTAATACGCAACTGAAAGAAAAGACTGAATAAATGGTCTCCACATTATGTTACAACAGCATTAGTTTTCCGCCAGTATCTAACATCTATTTATGTCACACTGCTACCTTTGTGGTGGTTTGGAAGAAAACTGTAATTCAAGCCTTTTATAGAGCTTATGTATGTGATTTACTGTAAAGGGCAGAGAACTATCAGGAATATACACCAGCACAAACTCTCTCAACACTGGGGATGAAACCCCATGAAAGGTAATTCAGACTGATCCAGATTCAGGGCTGGATACAAATCTCTAAGACTGATATATTGATATTAAAGAACATTTTAAACACTTAGAGTCTAATAATGAAAGAACATTTATGTTCAAAAGCAAAATGTAAAATATCAATTTACTGATTGTTCCCAGTATAGGAACCAACCACTCATTTTCTTGAAACATGTCTAGATTTTTATGTTTTGCAAA
>NW_018127921.1:4004289-4006681 GCF_001952655.1 Monopterus albus | reverse complement strand
GCACAGATGTTTCTGTACACTATGCCAGCCACTTGGTTATGGCGTTCCATGTATGCCCTGCCTGCTAGCATCTTGCATCCCGCTGTTATGTGCTGGATTGTCTCAGGGGCATCTTTGCACAGCCTGCACCTGGGGTCCTGTCTGGTATGGTAGACCCTGGCCTCTATTGATCTTGTACTTAGAACCTGTTCCTGTGCTGCCAGCATTAGTGCCTCTGTGCTGTCTTTCAGTCCAGGTTTGTCCAGCCACTGGTAGGATTTTTCGATATCAGCCACTTCTACTATTTGACGGTGGTACATACTGTGCAGAGGTTTGTCCTTCCATGAGGGTTCCTGCTCTTCCTTCCCTTATTCCTCTGGTTTCTGCTGCCTGAGGTATTCACTAAGCACATCATCACTTGGGGCCATCTTCTTGATGCATTCATTCACAGATATCGCGCAGGACCGTCAAGCTCCCAGGCCTCTGGTAGAGGACCCGAGCTTGAAGGAAGGAATACAAGACTGCCCCAAAGTGGGGGGCGAGTGGGGAATTTATATATATATGTATATATATACATATATACACACACACACACACACACACACACACACCACAAACCAGCAGACAGACAAGCAGGAACACTCACATACTCTCTGGTCAGATGAATTTTTAGGGCTGCTGGAGTCAGGGCTGCTGCCAAACCCTAACCCCTTGTCACCCCACCCTGCCGCCGTGATGACATCAATACATAACCCTGAGCCACTGACCCAGAAAGGCCTAAAACACACACACACACATGTGAAGGTATCGAAAATGCAGAAAGCACAAACACTGTAATGAATACTACAGGGTCACATTTTGAGTACACACACGCGCAAAAATGCATATACACACAGAGCACTCAACCATAATGACTACTGCATGGCCACACTGTAGTGTCCACATACTGACACACACAAAAGCACAGAGTCATGTCGTCATCTTGTGTTACAGTGCATTTTAAAGTGGCTGACACAACTGAATGAATATTAAGAAGGTAGAGTCAATAAACTTGAGCATTTATCCATGTATTTTTTGGGCTGGATGTTGTTGGCTAACCTGCCTTTGTCAAGGTGATTCCTGATGTTGTTTTTGGTTTCTTTAGTGTGTCTTTAGATTCTTTGGAGTCCATCTTTTCAAAATACTTTTTATAATTTACTATACTGCCTCAACCCTCAGCAGATAAGGTGTACAACAAATGCATAAAGGACCATCACTGTAAATCACTACAACTAATTGTTAAATATGATGGACATGAAACTCACAAAGTCTGCCAGTTTCTTTTTGTTTCAACATGAAAATGAAAGGAATAGCAATTTTGGTCCCGTTACAAATATTTATAAGCATTAATCTGCTGATTATTTTCTTGATTAAGCGACATATTGTTTGGTCTATCTAATGTCCAAAACACCCAGCCAAAGTTCCCAGAGCCCAGAGTAGCATCTTCAAATGCAATGATTTGTGTGGCCCACAGTCCACAGTACACAGTGATTTACAATTTGTTATTACAGACAACTGTAGCATCAGTGATTTTTTTTTGTTTTGTTTTTGTCTAAAGAGAACACACACACACATACATAGAGTGGAGGGGTTTAGCCAGCCACTGTCATACACTGTTTCCCAGGGTTCAAGTCAACCAGTCATAGGTCAACATTTAAAATACTGGCTCTTCAACTGAAGAGGTCATCCTCTTCATATGGACCACCATCTGTGTGAGAGTCCAAGTTATTCTTTAGTGCTCCCAGTGGGCTCAAAGGCACACATGTTACACACGTAACACATCCGGTACTAAAGCCACACCCCTCCTCAGACCCTCGAAATGCACACATACATTTACGGATGGAAACACACATTCAGACACTTAATGCTGCACCAAATCCCCAATTTAACCTGCTGTCATGCTGATTTGAATTTGTGAAAATCCTTAAATTTGAACTTAACAGTCACTGTCAGAGTGTTGTTACATTAGAAAATATTTCCACATCCATTGTCTCGACATATGAGACAGACACAGAGACTTTACAACACAGTCTTGAATGACCTTGTAGATCCATTGATGCTTACAGACATCCTGCCTTCTCAAATATCAAGTGTCAAGACATATACGCATTTAACTCCCCTTCCCTAATTACTGAGTCCTGAGGGATGAGACACTTAAGCAGCACTTCAATGGTCAAAGAAAAGATCTTTCTCACCAGCCAGAGGGCATACAGAGGGTTTGATGGCCCTAGAAACAAAGCTACTTCTTCATAAGAATCAAATCACTATTTGGAGATGTTAAAAAAAAAATCTATTTCTTCATCTATATCAGCTTTACAAAGGCAACTGTGAACTGAAGGTTATCTTAGGTTCTTCTAATGGATTTTGAAAGAGT
>NW_018127921.1:4003391-4004279 GCF_001952655.1 Monopterus albus | reverse complement strand
TCATTTCAGTCAGTTTTCAAGCAACAGTGGTGAAATGACAGTGGCATACAGCATCATTAAGCTGAATGTCAAGTCCACTACAATACACAAATTACACAAAACAAAAAATTGAGAAATGTGAACATAAAGGCAGAAAAGAAAGAGAAAAGCTAAAATGGCACAAAAAGAAAAATCATGGATGAAAAAGCGAGTGGGAGGGAAGAGAAAGAACAGAAGTTGACTTGACAGACAAGGAGGGAGGAAGAAGAAAGATTATCTCTCTCTAATGGCTAACTTGTTGACAGCAACACTTTTCACCACCTCTATCTACACATCTAACATTACTATCTACCCTCAACACACACATGGTTTATCAGCATGGCTGTCAGTCTGGGCCACAACTCATATGAGGTTCAGACCTTAAAACCATGGGAAGTGCAGAGCGAACCGGAGACGTCGCCGCCAGAGGCGACCTCGATTTTTTCCTCAGCTCCTCTCCAGCCATCATATCACATTTTGAAAACGAAATCTGATAAGTGTGCTCACATGTGCTGATGAAGAAACTCACTTTCCCCTATTGTGTCTTCTCTTAAATGATTAATCAAGATCAAGAATCTTTATTGTCATTATGCATAGCACAATAAATTTTTTCCCAGCAGCTCTTGACTTAAAAGACACATTATTTACATAACACAAAATTGTATAAGTAAATATAAAAGTATGAACAAATAAAAAGGGATGTATGGGACTTAATCAGGTCAGCAGTATGTTAGCAGCAAAAGAGTGTAGAAACATAATAAGGTGCAGCTCAGTGCAAATCCCAGTCTTTAGGAAGAGGTGTGTCTGCAGAGGTCCAGTGTTCTGTTTGTGTCTGTCCATAGGGGGGAGGTTGTGTGTGTGTGCGTGGGG
>NW_018127921.1:3999582-4003287 GCF_001952655.1 Monopterus albus | reverse complement strand
TTCTGTGTTTTTAAATTTTAACAAAAACTTTAGCTCAGATGCAATTTCTTATGCTTATTAGTTAAAAGATTGTGTGTTTGTTAGAACTGCAGTTAAAGGTCACCATAAGGGCTGAGAGCCAACTCATGCATTGCGCATCTGCATGTCCGCTAATGTAGAGTGATGTAATTTTCATCATCTTCCCAGGTCTGCACGAACTCTGTGCGGACGTCCACATGGAGGCCAAAGGGGGCGTCTGTGTGGATGGTCCACACAGCAAAAGCTCCAACTGCACATGTACCACAGTGCTTCCAAATCGTTGGAGTAGAAGATGGAAGATAAAAGGCAGGCCATCAATCAGAAGTATGAATAGGAGCGTGTGCACACCTCTCATTCAGATCTATGTATTCATAAGGGTATGCACAAAGCATGAATTCCCCTTAAGGAGGTCTGCTGATCTCTGGACATGTCATTAGCAAAGAGAAAAAAAAACAAACAAACACGGAAAAGCACCTACATGAAATCCCCCAGCCGCAGTCATACAAGTACATAAACATACATACTTATACAGTAAATAGTTGTGCAAAGTCAGAGAAATGCGTTTGTTCATTTATACAAATACATTTTCCCAATGGTATTTAGAGGCTTTTTGGACACAGTCTGTCAAATAAAAGCGTACTCCACTATTTCCTTGCATTCTCCCTGCTCTGAACATCCATTGGTACATTGTTTGATTGCACAGCTGACCTCTGACCCACAGCTGCCACCAACTCCACACAGTACACTCCACACGTTATATAAACTCACCAGCCACTTTATTAGGTACACCTGCACAACTGTTACAATTGTTTCTAATATTCTGACCTTCTCATGTATGTACCTGGGGAGGACAAAAATACAGAAACACCTCTAAATATAATGTAGTCGAGTACAACACCACCTTTAACTATGACCTCAATAATAAACATAACTAAATGTATACATTTATGACAATTTCACTAAAAACTGAAACATTTTGAGCTTCATAAATACAGATGTTAAGGCAATTCATTGAATTACATACAACTGTACAGGTGTACCTAATAAAGTAGCCAGTGAGTGAATAAGAGAATGCATATAGGCCAATAAACTGCTATGTAGCATGTGTACCATCTCCCACACACAGTTTTTCTAATACAGTAAATGTGGAAATCCTCCTCCAGTGTCACCAGTATGATCTGTGGATTTATAACACCAGTGAGAATTCTAGTGAAACTGGTCCAGAGTTTCCTAGGAGTTACAGTCATGTGTCAGCGTGCAGATAGATGGCATCCAGCCTCCAGCCCAAATGAAGGCAGAGCAACTTCTGCATACTGAGAGAAACATTTGTGCAACATTTCGACCAAAATAGTCCTGGTCTCCACCGCAAAGTGGGAGAGCTGCCTTCATTTAGGCCATTGGGTTTGGCAATTACACACACACATACGCTGCATTTCACCACTGTAATATGGAAGCCAAAGACATGAAATAAGCCTATTCTGTAAGTAGACTGTGACAAAGGAAACATTGTGGGGACAAAAACGACTACAAGTTCAAATGGAGCAAAGCCCAAAACCAAGCTGTCCAAGTCCAAACCAACCTTCAGATGTATATATCCTGTTCAAATGATCATAGCACTGTTCTGATTAAGCAGCAGGTATCAATTCAATCCAACCCAGTAACACCTAAAAACTTTTTATTAATTACTTTGACCTATTTTTAAACAGTTTTCGGGAAAAAGATGACAGACAAATATACACAATAACTTCAAACTAGCATAAGGTACAAATAAATCTAAACATTACTAACATATCACTGATAGGTGGTAATGCAAATCTATATCTCATTCCTGCAGCAGTTAATTGTCACTGTGTATGCGGAGTATGTATTTAAGTTGTAATAACCTTCTTGTACTTTGTGTTACTCCTTTTGAAAACGTATCTTCCAAAAGTCTCTTTAAAGATGAGTGCAATTCTTACCTGGTGGGATGTGCTCAAATACAGCTGTTGATCAGCTCTCCGAGTAAACCTTCTCCTTCCACCATCAGAAGCGCTCAAGTCCAAAAAATGTGGCTCTCCGTCCGTCTGGGAAACTACAGACAGATTAAGGTTTTTACTGAAAGGGAAACCCCTTCAAACAGGTCCTACAGCAGCCTGAATCGGACCGCTCACTGTTTATCTATGCTGATTCTTCCAAGCGTCAATTTCTGTGTCACCCTTTTCAATGCTCGATGACCTTCCCTGAACAATGCTACACCAAAGTCATTGTTAGAGTCTCAAAAAGTCGATTTAGGGAAACACGCAAAAAGAATATAATGCAGCCTCTAGCGATTCGTAGACCTGTCAGTACACACGAGGTCCAAACTTATCATGCAGAAATAAATGTTGGAAATCGGTGGCACACGCTCCTCGTTGCGTATCGCTGTGCCCTCAGCAACAGGTGTCAGTAATATGGGGAGATTCCTTTAGGACCATCAAAAGTTTCCAAACGCTTCCCAACTAATTACACACGTAGGGAAAAGCGGGAGGAGGGTGGAGGGAGGGAGAGAGAGTGTGCTCTCCGTGGGCAGAGAGAGAAAGAGAACAGAGTGAGGCAAAAGAGCCAGAAGTTTCTTCTGTCTGTGCTGTCTCTGATGTGGAGGCTGTCCACCGGTGGGGAGTTACACAGAAAAGGGTGACTTTGACATGACAAGAGATAAACTGAGGGGCTGAAACGCTGTCAGGAACGGGATTTGAAATAACGCCCCCATTCGGGGACCAGAAGTCCCTGAAAGTCGAAAAGAATTTATCTTTGAGTCTGGCAAAAAAACACGAAAGCAAAGAGCAACTAGAAAGTTGCATTTTCTGAAGAAAATGCGTATGGATGCTGAGTGCTGAAAAATCACCCTGAAAAAGCTGAACATTTTGACACCTGAATGCTTTTGCTAGCTGAAAGAATGCTGAAGTTGGAATTTCCCCATTTATTTGAATGGGGCAAGTTTTCAAAATAAAGCTAAATGTTTTAAAAGTATGAAGTTTAGAAAACTTCTGAAGAGAAGCATGAATGTCCTTGAAGAGTTGAACATTTTGATAGCTGAAAGAGTTGAAAGTATGCTGAAGTAGAATTTCCCCATTCATTTGAATTGTGCAAGATTTTCAAAATAAAGCTAAATGTTTTAAAAGTATGAAGTTTAGAAAAATTCTGAAAAAAGCCATGAATGTCCTTAAGGAGCGGAACATTTTGATAGCTGAAATTATGCTGTAGTAGAATTTTCCTATTCATTTGAATGGGACAAGATTTTCAATGTAAAGCTAAATATTTCAAAAGTATGATGTTTAGAAAATGTCTGAAGAGATGCCTGAATGCCCTTGAAGAGCTGAACATTTTGATAGCTGAAATTATGCTGAAATAAAATTTTCCCATTCATTTGAATGGGGCAAGATTTTCAAAATAAAGCTAAATATTTCAAAAGTATGGTTAGAAAACTTCTGAAGAGAAGCATGAATGTCCTTGAAGAGCTGAACAGCTTGATACCTGAAATAGCTGAAATTATGCTGAAGTAGAATTTTACCATTCATTTGAATGGGGCAAGATTTTCAAAATAAAGCTAAATATTTCAAAAGTATGAAGTTTAGAAAACTTCTGAAGAGAAGCGTGAATGCCCTTGAAGAGCTGAACATTTTGATAGCTGAACTTATGCTGAAGTAAAATTTTCCCATTCATTCACAT
>NW_018127921.1:3998516-3998798 GCF_001952655.1 Monopterus albus | reverse complement strand
GGCAAAAACTCGGGTCTGGGAAGAGTTCAGTGAGGCCATGGAGAGGGACTATCGGTCGGCCTCGAAGAGATTCTGGCAAACTGTCCGCCACCTCAGGAGTGGGATGCAGTGCCCTGCCAAAACTGTTTACAGTGGAGGTGGGCAACTGTTGACCTCAACTGGGGACATTGTCGGATGGTGGAAGGAATACTTTGAGGATCTCCTCAACCCTGGCACCATGTCTTCAGATGAGGAAGCAGAGGCTGAGGGCTCAGAGGTGGACTCGTCCATCACCCAAGCTGA
>NW_018127921.1:3997732-3998408 GCF_001952655.1 Monopterus albus | reverse complement strand
GACATGCCTCTGCAACGTCGCATGGCGGTCAGGGACAGTGCCTCTGGACTGGCAGACCGGGGTGGTGGTCCCTCTTTTTAAGAAGGGGGACCGAAGGGTGTGTTCCAACTATAGGGGGATCACACTCCTCAGCCTCCCCGGGAAAGTCTATGCCAGGGTACTGGAGAGGAGAATTCGACCGATAGTCGAACCTCGTATTCAGGAGGAACAATGCGGTTTTCGTCCTGGCTGTGGAACACTGGACCAGCTCTATACCCTCTTCAGAGTGGCGGAGGGTTCAGGGGGTTTTGCCCAGCCAGTCCTCATGTGTTTCGTGGATTTGGAGAAGGCATTCAACTATTTCCCTCGCAGGGCTGTCCGGTCCCTGTACAACCGGAGCAGGAGCTTGGTTCGCATTGCCGGCAATAAGTCAGACTTGTTTCCAGTGCATGTTGGACTCCGGCAGGGCTGCCCTTTGTCACCAGTCCTGTTCATTATTTTTATAGACAGAATTTCTAGACGCATCCAGGATGTCAGTTGGAGTCCGGTTTGGGGACCACAGGATCTCTTCTCTGCTTTTTGCAGATAATGTTGTCCTGTTGGCTCCATCAAAACAGGACCTCCAGCGTGCACTGGGAGGGTTTGCAACTGAGTGTGAAGTGGCTGGGGTGGGAATCAGCACCTCCCAGTCCGAGAC
>NW_018127921.1:3986875-3994315 GCF_001952655.1 Monopterus albus | reverse complement strand
AAACGGTACCGCTCAAATAAAAATACATGGGGATATGACAAAAAATCAACTCGTGGCCTCAATATCCTCTCCCGACGTAAATGCAATTCCCTGCGAATTAATACAGCGTCCTCATCTACAGGATCCTCTATGAATGGACACGCCATTTTGGTCTCTGCGTGACGGAAACGTGTGCATTCTATGAATGTACTGAAACATTAAATGAGGTATTAAACACCTTTCACTTTAAAAATGGGCGGAGACCGGAGGAAACTCTGGGTTTCCCGAACAAAACCTGTTCCCAACCAGGTTAGGTTCACAGAGTAAGTTGCCATAGTAACTGACTCTGAGTTTAGATTACCTCTCTTTTTGAAACGGGTTTAACTTACCCCGCTTTCACGGGTTTTAAGTTACTTCCGTTTCTGAAACCGAGTTTTCCTCATTTTGGGGTTAACAAACTCAGAGTTTCAACAAAACCTCCTTCCTGAAATGGGCCCCTGGTCTTGAGATGGATTTGTGGGTCCAAATCCTACTCCTCCCAGTGGTTTCTACTTGTAGGTTTCATTCTACATAGCTTCACCTGAACTAGCCTGTGAGTTGTCAGGATGGCCAAGTGGTCTAAGCTGCCAAACTCAAAAGTTTATTCCTTACTACTTGATGGGGTTTCTGATCTTCAGATGGAGGTATGGGTTCAAATCTTACACCTGTAGGTTTCATTCTACATAGCTACACCTATCACCATCTGTTTGTCCTACACACTGAAAAGATCTTGACCACACATAGCTCTGTGATGTCAGGTGTGTATTATATGCTTATTCTTTGTTAGAAAGAATGCCTTTAAAATCCTATAAATATCTAGGATGCCTAAAGATATAGCAAAGTAGTTTAACAAGTTTGGTCCCAAACGGTGTTGCGGGGGGGCTGGAGCCAATCCCAGCCAGCAATCGGGTGAAGACTGAATGACTGTTTAATCTTGTAAATGCATAGGATGCCAAAAAAAATGTAGAAAAATAGTTTAACAAGTTTGGTCTGTAACATCCAGGCTGACTCTGGTGAATGAGCCCACAAGCCGTCAGGATGGCCGAGTGGTCTAAGGCGCCAGACTCAAGGTTTCATTCCTTCCTACTAGATGGGGTTTCTGGTCTCTAGATGGAGGCGTGGGTTCAAATCCCACTCCTGACAAATCTTATACCTCTAGGTTTCATTCTACATAGCTACACCTGTCACCATCTGTTTGTCCTTGAACATTAACATGCAATCACCTACACAATGAAAAGATATTAACACATGAACCTCAACTTCACAGGTGAGCTATGTGATGTCAGGTGTGTGTTAAATGCATACTCTGTGTTAGGAACAATGCCTTTTAAGTCCTATAAATGTCAAGATTGCTAAAAGATGTAGAGAAGTAGTTTAACAAGTTTGGTCTGTAAAATCCAGGCTGACTTTGGTAAACTAACCTACAACTTGGCAGGACAGCCGAGTGGTCTAAGGTGCCAGACGCAAGGGTTCATTTCTTGCCCCCTGATTGGGTTTCTGGTCTCTAGATAGAGGCTTGAGTTCAAATCCCACTCCTACCAAACATTATGCTTGTTGGTCTCACTCTAATGAACATGCAATCACCTACACACTGAAAAGATCTTGACAACACATAGGGATAAACCTCAACTTCACAGGTGAGCTATGTGATGTCAGGTGTGTATTATATGCCTACTCTGTGTTAGAAAGAATGCCTTTTTAATCCTATAAATGTCAAGATTGCTAAAAGTAGCTTAACAAGTTTGGTCTGTAAAATCCAGGCTGACTCTGGTGAATGAGCCCACAAGCTGTCAGGATGGCCGAGTGGTCTAAGGCGCCAGACTCAAGGGTTCATTCCTTCCTACCAGATGGGGTTTCTGGTCTCTAGATGGAGGCGTGGGTTCAAATCCCACTCCTGACAAATTTTAGGTTTCATTCTACATAGCTACACCTGTCACCATCTGTTTGTCCTTGAACATTAACATGCAATCACCTACACACTGAAAAGATCTTGACAACACATAGGGATAAACCTCAACTTCACTTGACTTTGGTGAATTAGCCTACAAGTTGTCAGGATGGCTGAGTGATCTAAAGTGCCAGTCTCAAGGGTTCATTCCTTCCTACCTGATGGGGCTTCCGGTCTTCAGATAGAGGCGTTGGTTGAAGTCCCACTCCTGATGAAGTTTTTACCAGCAGGTTTCATTCTGCATAGTTACACTTGTTGCCCTCTGTTTCTCTACAGGTTTGTTCTTGAATATTAACATGCAATAGCCTACATGCTGAAAACTTGTGGAGGCTGGAGCCTATCCCAACTGACATTGTGTGAGAAGCAGGGTGCACCCTGGACAGGTTGCCAGTGTATCAGGGCTGAGACACAGAGAAATAACTACACACATGGACACTCAGTGTCACCAGTCAACTTAAGCTGCATGTTTTTTGACCATGGGAGGATGTCGGAGTACCCCTAGAGAACACAAGCAGACACAGGGAGAATGTGTAAACTCTTGGATCCAGGTTATACTTTGGTGGGTGGTAGATTGTACAGTATGTATACAAACCAACCAACACACAAACAAATGCCCTTAAAAACATTATGTCCACTTTGGTGGAAGTGATGATATCAATGAGACAAAGGACAAACTATCCAAAACAAAATACAGATCATTCCATATTTTATTTCATTCTCTCATTCTGTTTTTTAATCCACAACAAAGTCACGATGAGTCTCTGTCATCACCACTCAAAAAAAGCTAAACATTATCAGTATAAAACAGACAAAATACAGACTTACAACATAAGCTCAGTCCAAAATTAGAACCATTTGTTACTGTTTGTTACACAAACTCTCCACTCTCATTAAAGCTCTTAGCAATTTCAAACTGGTAACATCTGGGGAGTCTGCAGTGAACATCAGGCTGAGATATCTCCTCCCAAAACAGAGGTTTTGAAATATAACTCCTCATTCACACCTGTGTGGCTTTGAGCTGTTTTAAGACAGTGTGTAGATGTCGAAAAAATGTATTGTTGCCTGTTCTGAAGTCCTTAAGATCAGGTGTTTTTGGGCTCTGTGTCCACTAGTGATTTCTTTGTAGGGAACAGAGCTAAACAATTGTAGGAGGCCCACACCAGTCATGTCTCCAGCACTTACTACAGTATGAGGCAATTAAAAAAGTTAGTTAAAGAAGTTTTGTCTTATATTTGAAATTATTAGAACCTCTAGTGTTCACTGCTGAAAGCATCTGAATCATGCTAAGGCTGTCAGCGCTGTGGGAAACATGGAACAATCATCACGTGTCATTTCCAATGTAAAAACAGAATATATAGAACCTATTATGAAAAGACATTCCTGATGGACACAGAGCCGTGTGTAGGTGCAGCAGCCTGTATGTTCTCAGTAACAGTCTCCTGTGTATGGAACAAAACTGTGGTTACTTTTAAATCTCAAAAAAAGAAAAAAAGCTTTGACACATAACATACTATTAGATGACACTATTTTCAATTAAACAAGATTAGTGTTTTATATATATATATATATATATAAAAAATATATAACAATAATTTTTTTTTAACTCCATCTCAAAAAAGAAAAAAGTTTCAATAAGATGAAATGAATAAATTCAGATTTCTCCTCATGTTAGCTCTACAGGGATTGTCACAAAGAGGAAAGTAAGGGATTATCTGAACTTACTGTAATGCATGGGCATCATAACCGAATAAAATGATGTTTTCCTAGTTTAAAATGCAACACAACCCATCCCTACTGGTGTGTTTTAATAAAGGGAACATTGCGAGAATTTTTTTTTTGGTAGTTTGTGCCTTTCTTTTAGTAATGGAAAAGATAACATGCCATGTTGCCATAACAAAGCTATGTTTCTGTTAATTAAACACATCTCTCTACAATTTACACATCTATTACTACTGAAAGAAAGTGCAAGGAGGAACATTTCATCAGACATCTGAAGAAAAAAAAATACAAGAAAAAAACTAAAAGGTAAAAAGATAGCAGCAAGTGATGTAAAGAACCAAAGGCAGCTGAAATACAAACACTTGTGTATCTGAACCAATCAAATAACAATGTGGCAACAGCGTGCAAGTCTAGCATCAAGAACAACCTGTCAAGCTCAACTCACTTTCACCCTTTTTATAAAAATATTATTACCCCGTAAAGTACATCAAGTCGCACTTACTGCTGATTACCTGGAAGGACACAAGATGGACACAGTGAATGGCGAGTACAGTGAAAGCTTCTTGTGAGTTGGAGCCATTAGAAAAATACATGTTTAATGCCTGAAAAACATCAGCAATTTCCAATTAAGCTGCATGCCAGTAAAGCACTTTGAACTGGTATTTCCCTCAGGTGGCACTATGTTCAAACACAGAGCGACTAAAGACACAAAGGAAGAATATTTTTCAGTAATAACAATTTCTTTTCTTGTAGTTCCCCTTTTTCATCTGAGAAAATGAGCTGAGCAGGTAACAGAAAAAAAGTCTTCATCTTCATGTCCAGCACTTAATTTGTGGATCAGGGGATCACTGGGGATAGCTGGAGACTTCTGATGAACCTGTGTGTGTGACTGAGTGTTAAAGGCTTGGTGCATGTTTGCTTGCTTTTGGCCGACTCTGTGCACTAATGAATATAAGTATGTGAGCTTATTTATGCGCTTGTCAGTGTGTGTGTGTGCATTCGTGGGTCAGCAGCTGTCCTCCAAGGCATTGACAACCTGTTCCAAAATGTCGGGGCACCGGTCAGCGATCTGCTGAAGGATTTGATTGGCGTAATCCTGGAGCTCCGCCCCCTCCCTTTCACACAGTGCTAACTCTGCCTCCAACTGAAAGAGACAGACAGAGGAGAGAGATTTTAGACACTTTTTAAACCTACATCTTGTGAAAAAACCAACACAGAATTGAAATGTATAGTTTCAATATTTTGGAAGATATGTTTACTTGCTTTCTTGCCAAGAGTTAAGATCGACAAAAAGATCAATACCACTGTCAAGTTTATGTTATAACTATGAAGCTGAAACCAGGGTGCTACACTTTGTACATGGATTAACAGGTTAGCCAAATACATTTATTGACAAGTTGCTGGATATGTTGCTGGTTCAAAACGATCAAAGGTTTCGTTGCCTTGGTAACATGTCTGTAATTTCTAACCTATTGGGGAGCAGGTTTGTTCAATGTAAACAAGATAACCTCTCAGGAAGTGACTCACTGACATTATAATGGAGAAACAAATCCATGCACACAAATGAAGACAGAAACATACTCTTCTCACTGCCCTGTGAATGATCAAAGAGCATGCTCGCATGTTCACACACACAGACACACACACACACATACTGTATCAGACTGTAATCTGACAACACCACAGTGTAGTTTTTTTCTGCCCATACAGAGTGGAACATTCTGTGGCAGAGTGCTGACGTTGTTTTCTTTGGCTGCAGTTGGGCTGAGACGTCAAACCTAACTGACTTAATGACCAATACATCTGTATCAATAACAGTGCTGCTCAAACTGCAATGTAACACAAGCCCACATTTATGTTAGTGTGTGTGTGTGTGTGTGTGTGTGTGTGAGGCCTGGGTCAGACACCGGCAGAATATTGTTAAGTCTTAAGCTCATCCCTCTTCTCTCATCTCTTAGTCTGCAAATCTCAGGGGCACTTTATATCACAATGGCCTGATTCCTGTCTAAACCTGCTGCAACTTATAAGACTATAAGACTCCCTTATAAACCTCACAAAATAGCATTTGTTATCTGTATATACTGTAATTCTGTAAGTGTATCTTGTTAGAATGTGTTTATTATATTCCCTGCGCTCATGTCAGGATCACGGTTAGTATTCTTCCATTCCTTTAGTAATTTTGCATGAGGTGAGTGCATGGCTGTGTCAATAAAGTGCTTTGGTTTTGAATTGAGTACTTAGTAGTTTTTAGTACTTAGCAGCAGTTGGAAAGTACACATTTGTAACGAAAATCCTGCATTAAAAACTGATCATGTGTATTTTAAAGCATGTGGGTGTTTATGAGGCAGATAGGGTGTAACAAAATACATGATTAAGTTGCATTGTGGGTAGTGTAGTACCCAAGGTTTTGTGAGCTTAAAAATAAGAACCTCACAACCTCATGCATAGTTTTTAACAGTCTTATTTTATTCTCTCTTTCACAAGTCCCTGAAGTGCTAAGTATCTACTGTACCTACTAAGTACCCATCCATCCATCCATCATCTACACAGCTTATTCAGAAGAGGGGAGCTGAGCTATACTGCTTACATACTCAGTTTGCACATGCATAATTGCACACTCACTGCTAACTATTTGCACACACAGCTCCCATGTAGCATACATTCCCTCTCCATTATATTGTGTTCTTGTTGTATTTTTTATGCTTCTGTCACTTGCTGTTTTAAAGTGCCTTAGGTTGTGTGTTACCTACTTATCTACTTTATATTTCACTTTTAATGTGTGGGATTCATGTGGACGACGTAAGAATTTTTCATTGTAATGCATGATCCTCTCTTTCTTTCCAACTGCCATGAGACTCCTAAACAACTGAGTTTATAATCAGGAGTCACTTCATGTAATTGCACATTCATTGCTGACTGTTGCACATACAGCTTCGATGTAGCATACGTTCTCTCTTCTTGTACATACATTCTCTCTTTATTGTATTCTCACATTTTTTTGTTATATTTCTTTCACCTGCTGTTTTTAAAGAGCCTTTAAATTGCTACTATTTATCTATTTTATATTTCACTGTGTATTGTTTGGCATTCATTGTGGACAGCAAAGTAAGAAGTTCATTTGCAGGGGGACTGTGCATATGACAATAAACACTTTGACTTTGACTTTGACTTGACTTGACTTGACTGACTTTGACTTTGAAGCCAATCCCAGCTGACATGGGGTGAGAGGTGGGGTACTAGAAGTACTAAATAACTGGAGCTGTTAACTTTTTAATAGTAATTTGTGTTTAACCCATAATTAATAATTACCCAATTTTTGAAAGATAAGACAATAGACAAAAGGAGAAAATATAGATGATGGTGCAGACAACAAATGAATGGATAAGAGGAGCGAGAAATAAGAGAATGTTTTTTTTTTAATTTCTATTGTTTTGTTATTGCAATGGCCAAACACTCTCAGGCCAACATCCACACACACCTAGTCCTTTTTTATTATGAAGCATATGAATATACAGTCAGGTCCATAAATATTGGGACATCGACACAATTCTAACATTTTTGGCTCTATACACCACCACAATGGATTTGAAATGAAACGAACAAGATGTGCTTTAACTGCAGACTGTCAGCTTTAATTTGAGGGTATTTACATCCAAATCAGGTGAACGGTGTAGGAATTACAACAGTTTGCATATGTGCCTCCCACTTGTTAAG
Organism: Monopterus albus; assembly: GCF_001952655.1. Lineage (NCBI taxonomy): Eukaryota > Metazoa > Chordata > Actinopteri > Synbranchiformes > Synbranchidae > Monopterus > Monopterus albus. The sequence goes on along the minus strand of NW_018127921.1, from coordinate 3,986,916 downwards.
GGACCAAAAGTAATGGGACAGAATAATAATCATAAATCAAA
>NW_018127921.1:3983901-3985808 GCF_001952655.1 Monopterus albus | reverse complement strand
TTGGTCCCTTAACAAGTGGGAGGCACATATGCAAACTGTTGTAATTCCTACACCGTTCACCTGATTTGGATGTAAATACCCTCAAATTAAAGCTGACAGTCTGCAGTTAAAGCACATCTTGTTCGTTTCATTTCAAATCCATTGTGGTGGTGTATAGAGCCAAAAATGTTAGAATTGTGTCGATGTCCCAATATTTATGGACCTGACTGTATTTCCTACATGTCGGTTTATGTGTGTTTGCAGGTAATTCTATTTAATTGCTTTATATTTTAGTTTCTATCCTGCCCCCGATGGTTAGAGCCATTGGTTGAGGTGGCGCCGCGGATGGCTGCCATCGGTTCTGTACCGGAAACAAAATTCCTTGTGTGTAACATACTTGGCCAATAAAGGTGATTATCCTTATCCTTAAAAACACTGCAGTAAAGATAAGGCGACTGAGTTGAGATAAATGGTTTAGCATGTGTCAGCTGCCTTCTGCTCTCTGACTCAAACAGCCTTGACCTACACCACAAAGAGACACTTGAATAGGTGTTGAAAAAAAATCGATAAAATTTTATACTACCATACTGTATATCTGAAACAAGATCTGATACACTGAATCTAAAATGTGAGCTTTACTGTCGTGACTGTCGCATTCCATTAACTCAACATTTCCACATTTTAAAACTAGTGATTAGTACACTTTTAATAAGGGAATAAATAAGGGATAAAAGCTTTCATCTGGATTCACCAACAGGAGTAAAACATACTCACTTGATTTGTGTTATGAATACTTGTGTCCATGTACCACTGTTATGTAAAATATCTGACACTTCTATCATACTAGTGTTAACATCAGCATTCAGGGGCCACATGCTACATTTATACAAAACCAGTATGTTTGAGGATTAAAGTAAAATTCTGGTGTTTTGCTTGGTGGTGCAAACAAAGGTGTCTATACTTCATTTTATAACCTTACCTATAGACTACCCCAGTACACTGTACTGTGTCCATGTATGTAAAACCAAGTTACCACATCCTTAAGGTTCAAGGATTTTATTGTCAATTCACCATATGTGATGGACATACAAAAAATCGAAATACCGTTTCTCTCTCACCTAGTATTGGGTGCCATAACATTTAGGAACTAGAATAGAATGGAATAGAATAGAATAGAATAGAATAGAATAGAATAGAATAGAATAAGAACTGGATTAACGTAATTAGGATAAATCTAAAAGGTACAGCCAATAAACTGTGACTCAAAACTGTGTACATAACAGTGTTCAGTATCCTCACAGCCTGGTGAATGAATCAAATCAAATCAGATTTATTTATATAGCACTTTAAAACAACATCCAGCTGACCAAAGTACTTTACATGGGAAAATAAAATCACAATAAATGACTAAAATAAAGTAAATAAGATCAGTGCAAATAAAAATAAAACAGCACAATAACAGACACACATAACACACGTTCAGAAAATTAAGATTAAATTAAAAGGAGTTAAACGGAATGCATCAAGCCCTATTGTGTATTAAAAGCCAACGTTAAAACAGCAGAGGTAGTTTTTTTCGTTTCCACAACAGTCATCAGACAAAACAGCAGAGGTAGTCTTTATGTTCTGTGGTGGACAGTGTTCAGTATCCTCACAGCCTGGTGAATGAAGCTGTCTGTAAGTCTGGTGGAGTGGGCCTGGAGACTCTGATACCTTCTCCCTGAAGGCAGGAGTCTGAAGTGGGAGTGCGCAAGGTGGGAGGTGTCATCAGCAATGCTGATGGCTCTGTGGGTGAGGTGGGTGTTGAAGATGTCCATAAGGGAAGGCAGAGGGACACCGATGATCTTGCTGGCTGTTTTCACTATGCATTGGTCCAGGAGAGGTCCTCAGAGATGTGCACCCCCAGGAACTTGGTGCTGCTCACTCTC
>NW_018127921.1:3977569-3982327 GCF_001952655.1 Monopterus albus | reverse complement strand
AGATCTAGAGGAGATCTGTGTGGAGGAGTGGGCCAAAATCCCTGTTGCAGTGTGTGCAAACCTGGTCAAGAACTACAGGAAACATTTGACCTCTGTAATTGCAAACAAAGGTTTCTGTACCAAATATTAACACTGATTTTCTCAGGTGTTCAAATACTTATGTTCAGCAGTGCAAGACAAATAAATTCTTTAAAAATCATACAATGTGATTTCCTGAAATTTTTTTTAAAATTCTGTCTCTCAGAGTGGAATGCACCTACAATGCGAATTTCAGACCCCTCCATGATTTCTAAGTGGGAGAACTTGCAAAATCGCAGGGTGTTCAAATACTTCTGTTCCTCACTGTAAGTTTTAAGCAATGATTTAAAAGTAATGAGGTCAGTAGCTGACCTAACATTAAAAGATAGACTATTCCATAATTTAGGGGCTGCAACAGTAAAAGCACGGTCACCCCAGCATTTATATCTGACCCTAGGAATCTCTAAAAGAAACTGGCTTGAAGATCTGAGGGACCTTGTAGGTTTGTGCCAGTGCACTAGTTCAGTGAGGTAAAATGGAGCCAAACCATTAAGAGCCTTAAAAACAAAAATCAATAACTTAAAATCAATTCTAAAACGTACTGGAAGCCAGTGGAGAGACGCCAGTACTGGGGTTATACCGTATGGTCGAATTTCCTAGTACTTGTTAAAAGACGAGCAGCAGCATTTTGCACCATTTGAAGACGAGTGAGGGAGGACTGGTTAACGCCATAGTATAGAGCATTGCAATAATCAAGTCTAGAAGTGATAAAAGCATGAACTGCAATCTCAAATTCATTAAAAGAAAGGAATGACTTGACCTTGCTTAACGGCCTCAGGTGGAAGAGGCTACATTTCACAACTGAGTTGATCTGCTTGTCAAACCTCAAGTCACCATCAAACATCACCCCTAGATTTTTTACAGTCAACTTCAGGTGTTGAGCTAGGGGGCCCAGGCCCTGGTTAGCAGTTAGGTTAGCCAGGTCGCCAAATAGCACACACTCAAGTCTTATTTTCATTGAGATTTAAAAAGTTAAGTGCCAACCATGATTTCAAGTCTGTCAGATAGTCAAACAGCAGCTGTAATGACATTCCTTTTGTTGCCTTTAACGGTAAGTAAATCTGAATGTCATCAGAATAACAATGAAAAAAAAGGCCATAGCCTTATCATATTTCCTTAAGATAGATCCCAGTGGGAGCATGTACAAAGAGAACAAAATGGGACCAAGCACAGAGCCTTGGGGGACATCACAGGAAAGGATAGCTGAGGATGACGAACAGGTACCAATATTAACAATAAAACGTCTATTTGTGAGATAAGATCTGAACCAGTTAAGAACAGTACCTTGAATTCCTATGTGCTGCTCCAAACGAGATAAGAGGATTCCATGATCCACTGTATTGAAGGCAGCAGTGAGATCTAAAAGCACCAATAAAACTGAATCCTCGGCGTCCCTAGCCAACAGGATATCGTTACTGATTTTTAATAATGCAGACTCAGTACTATGTTTTGATTTAAAGCCAGATTCAAATTGCTCCTCAATGCCATTACCTGTTAAAAAAGACTTAAGTTGTATAAAACCAATCTTCACCAGAACTTTAGACATAAAAGATAATTTAGACACTGGTCTAAAATTAGAAAACACTAAAGGATCAAGATTTGGCTTTTTGAGAAGAGGCTGGACAATTGCTCTTTTAAAAGCATCCGGAACTGAGCCTGTCCTCAAACATAAATTAATCAGAGCCATAAAGCTAGGCCCAACAGAGTCAAACTGTTGCATCTTGGCTGGTCTGCGTTGAAGAGGGGCGATAAAATCCAATATATCCTGGCAAGTGGTCGTTAATGAACTCAGTAGTTCCTCGGGATTCGTGTATGAGGAGTATTCATCCACCAAATACAGACCAGAGTTTTAAAATGAATAGAAAACTCTCCTGCTGTAGAGGAAGTGACAATATGTCTAAAAGCAGCAGGGATAAAAAGTACCAGTGATGGAGCAACAACATTGAATAAAACAGGAAAGTGATCTGAAAACCGAGAGTCACATATTTTGGTAATGAAAAGAGACAGTCCATGAGAGATCACAAGGTCCAGTGTGTGTCCACGCTCATGTGTAGGCCCATGCACTGACTGAGTGAGGTTAAAAGAGTCATTAATATTTAAAAAGTCTTTGGCCAATGGGTCATCAGGACAGCAGATGTGAAAATCACCAAGTATTAAAAGTTTATCAAATTTTGGCAGCATAAAACCCAAGAAGTCAGAAAACTCCTGAATAACACCCTTGTTTGAATTTAGGAGGGCGATAAACCATTGCACACAGCAGTGGATAAGAGAGCTCTAACATAAACAGCTGTCCTGAATAAAGCCCCTGTTGAACTTAGGATGATAAACCACTGCGCACAGCAGTGGATAACAGAGCTTCACCACAAACAGCTGTAACTCAAAGGTGGAGTAGGAGTCCACTGTGAGCTGCCGACATTTAAAACTGTTTTTAAAAACTGACGCCAGGCCACCGCCTCTGCCTGATGTGCGCGGGGAGCTAAAAAAAGGAGCAATCCGGTGGGAGAAGTTCAGAAAATACAGAATGCTCACCGTCCTTTAGCCAGGTCTTGGCCAGCAACATAAAATCCAGTTCCCGCGATATAAAAAAGTCATTCAAAATAAAAGTCTTGTTAGCCAGAGACCTGGCGTTAATCAAACCCATCCGGATTGATGAAGCAGAGTTCGGCGGCTGGGAAGACCGTCTCAGTGAGCGGAGGTTGGGCCAGTCCACACCTCTTCTCGGGCATCGCAGAAACCGGCAACATGGAATTGGCGCAGAGGAGTCCGGACCAATGGGCCGAAGGTAAGCGTAAGTGAAGCCAGTGGGAGCCGAACGCCAAAGGGCCTCACAGCCACTCCTCCCCTCTTCCCTCATCTTTTAGGCCGCTTTCTTCGTGCACAAATGAAGCAAGGATGGTGAAGGTATGTCGGTACATGTACCAGTGGTGGTGGGAGAGACTTCGTATGATCCCAGCCAAATGCACTGGGACACTTTTCCATGGACAGTCGAATGTTAAGAAGGGCTGTCCGATCATAAACTAAAATAGCCGATGCATTCCAAGTAACAGTCAAAAACAGGGATAACAGTAGCACAGATGCTTTAGAGGTTTTCTCCTGAAGCCCACAACAGTCTCTTTTGTCTTCCCAACATTAAGGAAGAGGTTGTTGTTCTTACACCACTGTACCAGTGGGCAGACCTCACTCCTGTAGTTGGCCTCATCATTGTTGGTAATGAGGCCGACTACAGTCGTGTCATCCACAAACTTGACAATGTGGTTGGCGCTGTAGGTTGGCACACAGTCGTGGGTCAGCAGTGTGAAGAGCAATGGGCTGAGCACACACCCCTGCAGATCCCCTGTGCTCAGCGTGATAGTCTTGGAGATGTTGCTGCCGACCTGCACATTTTGTGGCCTCCCTGTTAGAAAGTCCAGCACCCAGTTGCAGAGAGAGGTTTTGAGTCCCAAGTGTCCAAGTTTTTGTGTAAGCTGCTGTCTTGGGGAATGATTGTGTTGAATGCTGAACTGAAGCCTAGGAACAGCATTCGCACATAAGAATTCTTTTAATCTAGGCGGGTGAGGGCTGGATGGAGAACAGCAGTAATGGCATCCTCTGTGGACCTGTATGCAAACTGAAATGGGTCATGAGAGGGAGGAAGGATGGACTTGACATTCTGCATGACCAGCCGCTCAAAGCACTTCATAATAATTGAAATCAGTGCTACAAGCCGGTAGTCATTGTAACTGGTTGGGTGGGGCTTCTTTGGAATTGGAATTATTGTGGTGGCCTTGAAACACGTGAAAAACTGCTTGGCTCAGGGAGATGCTAAAGATGTCCTTGAGGACATCCTTGAGCTCCTTAGCACAGTCCTTTAAAACATGACCAGGTATGTCATCCGGTCCAGCTGCCTTGCGTGGGTTGATCCTGGAGAGGGTCTTCTTCACGCTGCCTATGGACAGACACACAGCAACATCACTTGTCATCTATGGCTTCTGGCTGGCACGAACACTGATATTTTTGCAGTAAGTGACATCGTCAATGCACTTTGTGATGTATACTGTGATGGCCTCAGTGTATTCCTCTATCACAGGGGTGGCCAACCAGTCAGAGCCACATTTTTTACTGTGTTACCGCAAAGAGCCACATCCTACACATGGGCACACATGAACATGACCCATCCCTTCCTCTCACACACACACTGCTCAGCCAGATTTATTGTAAATGTCACACACCAACATGATAATGACAGAAATTTACTCCTACAGTACTAAGACCACAGGCCAGTCATTTTCAACAATGAACATTGTGTGCACTGTCTCACAAACACAAACTCTCAGTTTAACCAAGTCCACAAACAAAAATATAATAATTTACAATAGCATTTTTCTTTTACTATGCATGTTGCTTAGTGGGACTTCTGGCATTCCTTGCCTTGAACAATCCTCTTCAAATCTGGCTTGTATTCCGTTGTTGCCACTCGAAGCAATTCTTTCACATGGGTGTCAGTCAGAACAGATCGATGCTTTGATTTCACGTGTTTCAGGGTAGAAAACACAGACTCGCAGACGTATGTTGACCCAAACATTGACAGTATCTTAAGCGCAGCCCGTTTGACATTGGGGTATTTTTCCATTGGCACACTTTTCCAGAACTCAATGGTCCCTTCCCTTAAAGCAGGTTTCAGTTGGTCCTCCTCACAAAGAT
>NW_018127921.1:3974040-3977559 GCF_001952655.1 Monopterus albus | reverse complement strand
AGCGGGGCTTTCAAACAGTCCGTCTCCGCATTAAATGGGTCGACGAGGAACGTAATCTGTGGCCTTTTCAGTTGTAGATCACGGAACCGGGTCACAAAGCTTTCGTGCAGGTTTTCAACCAGTGTTGCATATCTGGCTCTTTGCTTATTCAGGGCGGCGCTGGTGACTTGCCCGCTGGCTTTTAGCAGAGTGGGAAAATGCGTTAAATCTCCCTTTTGAATATGCGCCTTGAACAGCTTCAGTTTGTTGACAAACGCAAACACACTTTGCACCAGGTCAGGCAGCATTTTTAACTTACCCTGCAGGGTCAGGTTCAGTCTGTCCAAGTGACACAGCATGTCGACCAAAAAGGCCAGATCCATAATCCACTTGAGGTCCGAGAGCTCGGGATAGTCCTTGTCCTTTTCTTCCATTAACAGTTTTACAGTATCCAAAAGCTCAAAGAAGCGAGAGCGTACCTGGCCTTTTGACAGCCACCTCACAGTGCAGTGCAGCAGCAGGTCACCTGGAAGCCCTTGGTCCAGCTCAGCGATGAGATTCTTGAATTGCCTGTGGTTAAGCGCATGTGTGCGGATGTAGTTGATGATTTTCATCTCACGCACATGCGCATTTGATGAAAATACTGTATTGAACTCAAGCTAAGCGAACACGCACATAAAAAAAAAACACAAACACAAACTTCGATATGAACGTAAGAGCCGCATGAAACCAGGCAAAGAGCCGCGGGTTGGCCACTCCTGTTCTATCAAATCAAATCAAATCAAATCAAATTTTATTTGTATAGCGGACACTTTACGGTCTAGATCTTACTGTTATCACTATTATATCTATGTCTATGTGATTGTTTTGAGTGGATGCTTGTTTGAAAATGTCAAAACAGTCCTTCTGAGTATAGGATGCCCCCTCCAACCACACACGTAGCTCCTTTTGTGTTGGTCTGATGGCTTTCACTCTGTGTCTGTATGCGGGTCTCAACATGACAGTGATGTGATCAGAGAGACCCAGGTGGGGGAGGGGGGAGGCTTTGTATGCTCCCTTGCATGTTGTGTACACAAAGTCCAATGTGTTGTCTCGTCTCATTGGAAAGTCCACATGTTGGTGCAGATTGGGCAGTAAAACCCTGAAATCCGTGTGATTGAAGTCCCCAGCTGTGATGAAGAATACGTCTGGGTGTGCTGCCTGTTGTTCACTGACGGCCTGGTAGAGTTCATTTAGTGCCTCACTCCTATCATTGGTATTAGCGGTGGGAGGAATGTACGCAGCTATCAACAAAATGACTGAGTACTCCCTACATAAAGAGAAAGGCCGACACTTGAAGATAATAGACCACCAACGAAGAACAGTGTTTATGAACAATAGCAGCATCCTGACACCAAGCATTGCTGATGTAAACATAAATTCCCCCTCCCCCTTTTACCGCCTTCCACAAGGACTTGGTCGGCTCGGTAGCATGTTAGCCCAGCTAGCTGAATAGTGGAGTCCGGGATGTTGTCATTTAGTCATGTCTCCCTTGCCTCATGCAGCACAGATCTCAGGAGCTGTATGTGGTCTATTTTGTTGTCTAGTGAGCGTACATTGGCCATAATGAGGGATGGTATCGTGGGTCTGTGTGGGCTAGCTGCTAGCCTAGCCTGGATGTCTCCCCTAACTCTTCCAATTAATCTAGTGAGTAATGTTCTCATAACTGATGTGCATGAAGGCCAAAACTAGAAAAACAAGTCCCAGTTTTTCTTATAAAGTAATCATAATTTAATTCCCCACGCCCCCCTGTTGCCAAACAAGATTCTTCCTCTCTTGGTACGTTCAATCCAAAGCTCATTTATGGCCTGAAGAAATTAAATACAACCAAAGTTGCATGATACAATTTCCAGTCACGAGGTAAACGTTTGAATGATGTGGTTATAAGCTCCCCTGGATCACAGCTCCTACAATCACAGTGCGTGGTCACAGAGAGATGTGGATGAAATAATGTAAGCAGGCAGGGAGTTAGTGTTGCCAGATTCGTGACTCCTGTAAGTTTGTAAATGTGTTTATAGGATGCATTAGTTCAGGTGTTAGTGAATGAGTGTGATACAGTGGTTTGAGTGTTTGACATCACAGGTGCACGTGAGCATGCAGCATGTGGCTAAAGTGTATGTTGCAAGCTCAAGTTTTGATTTAGTGAGTGATAGAGAGGAGTGCGGGGAGCAGGGGGACTGACAAGTAAGAAGAAAAATATGTGTGTGTGTGAGTGAGAGAGATGCAATGGTTTGTTGAAGATGATTTTTACTGCAGCCATTAAAGCTCCATTATCATGATGGATCATTATCTGGTTTATTGGGGACCTGGACACACACACACACACACACACACACACACACACACACACACACACACACACACACACACAAATGAACACATTCAAAGCTGTGCAATCATGCACAAACATGTTATCAGCTTAAGAAGGAGGATGAAGATGTGTGTGTGTGTGTATACACTGACCCCTTGACGCACATTGCAGGGCTTAAACCTCTCTGCAGAGGAATGCTAATGTTTTTCAAAGCAACCATAACTCAAAAGAGAGAGAGCCAGAGAGATTAACAGAGAGACAGAGAGCAACAACAACAAATGGGTAGAGGTAGAGAAAGAGAACAAAGATATCATCTAACTGGAGTGCATTAGCCCATCCTCAGGCAGGTCAGGACATACAGGACATCTTTCTAGTTCCTTTTCTACATGCAGTTTTTCATTTACACATGATTCTAAGACCAGAGGTGTCTGTCCACATCATGGCTGTGCATTTTAAACAGTTAGCTTCACCTTGTTTTGACAGGTTTTGCACTATGAATTATTGACCCTGTTCAACAAAAAACTGTGCTGTACAAATAATGTAGCACTCCTGCAGCTATCTTGAGAATGTTGCAGATTCAGTCTGTTTTACAAAGAAACAAAGAAGTTATTTTGAAAAAACAAACAAAAAACCCCAAACTGATTACTGATATTAAAACTTGGCATTAAATTAAATTAAACAAGAAATTTTGAGAGACAAAACAAGAAAGTTGGAACATAACAGGATTTTATAGTACACTTGAATTACAGTGGGTACGGAAAGTATTCAGACCCCCTTAAATTTTTCACTCTTTGTTATATTGCAGCCATATGTTAAAATCATTTAAATTCATTTTTTTCCTCGTTAATGTACACACAGCACCCCATATTGACAGAAAAACACAGAATTTTTGACATTTTTGCAGATTTATTAAAAAAAGAAAAACTGAAATATCACATGGTCATAAGTATTCAGACCCTTTGCTGTGACACTCATATATTTAACTTAGGTGCTGTCCATTTCCTCTGATCATCCCTGAGATGGTTCTACACCTTCATTTGAGTCCAGCTGTGTTTGATTATACTGATTGGACGTGATTAGGAAAGCCACACACCTGTCTATATAAGACCCTACAGCTCACAGTGCATGTCAGAGCAAATGAGAATCATGAGGTCAAAGGAACTGCCTGAAGAGCTCAGAGACAGAATTGT
>NW_018127921.1:3969886-3972911 GCF_001952655.1 Monopterus albus | reverse complement strand
ATACTTTCTGTACCCACTGTATATGAATGTAAAGAAGCCATGTCAGCTCAGTGAAATGTTTAATGAAATTCTGTAAAAAAAATTGGGTATGGAACAAGAAGAACGTCTTTTAAATATTCCACAGGCATTTCAATGCATAATTGCCTGACATTAGCATGCTACTGTAAAAGCTCAAAAAAGTACTAAAGCAGCACTGCCAGGTAGGAAATGTGAAAGATAAAAAGGAGAATGTAACAGGCTCTAATTTAAAATAAATACACCAGAAAGACACTGGGGAAAGAGCAGGTCAGAGTCAGCAGACAAAAAGACAGGACAGTAAAGTTGGACCTAATATTCCTCAGCAATAGCATCAGCTACAGGAAGAAAAGTTGAGTTTTAAAAAGTCTCCAGTCTCAACAGAAGCCTTGAGTGGTGCTATAGAAGCACAATTAGGAGTATGAGCAAAGGGATAAACTATAATAACCCTATATAGACTATTATAATCCCTGTCTCTTTGCTTGTCTCTATTTAAACCATTAGTGTTACGCTGTATTTAGACGGCTTTATAACTTGACACTTGGCACCAAGATCAGTGCCTCAGCCATGCCACGAGTGTGCACATTTGTGTGCGTGTGTTCTGTCATAGTCCAGAACAGTTGCAGTGCAAATTAGTTAAGATGCAGGCTAACAAGCTGCAGCGGGAATAGAGCTTGAGGACCAAAATGGCTCCTCTTGGACAAACAAGTCTGCAGCTGAGAAAAATACAAGGGTAATGGGTTAGTGAGAAGTTTAAAATTACTAGACAATTTTATTACAACACATTATTTTAACAGCCATGCTGACTATGGGCACATATTCATATTTACAGGTGTGGCCTCTGAGAACATTCCGCCTCACAGACGGAAGAGGATTTAACACCCTCAAACCTGAGGACTCTCTGCCATCCTGTGCCTTGCTCATGAGCACCTGAAGTGACTGCTAAGGAAGAGCAGACATAAAACTCTCCATGTAGCATTTTATTCAAGTCTGGGAATTTAGATATATTAGTTCAGTTTTCCAGCATTCACTTTAGTACCTACTAATACAAGTTAAGCTACAGAGAGAGCTGGGCTTGAGAAGGTAAGTGTGGTACATTTAGAGGAACATCTTCAGAAGGAGCAGGGCTTATAAAGCATATTAAGAACAGACAAACTGGACGACTATCAGTGCACTTAAAGCACTAAAGACTGCAGGCATAATCAGCAGAAACAAACTCTAGCAATAGGTGTAACCTCCCAGTAGGCCACTGAAAAGATGGAGGTAATTTTCAAACTAATTCACAGGTTGTATAAGAGATTTGAAGGTTTGGATTACTTATTCAAATGTAAAAGATGCTGGGAAAAAAGGAAACACAATCTAATGATGTGACAAAAGGATGGCTGAGGTGCTTCCAAAAATAAAGACAGTTAATTAAAACTAAACCAAAGTACATAGGGTTCAAAACACTTACTTCGAAATACAACAAACTACAGAGTCTAAAAGTAATTTACCTCACATTAAACAAAGCTCGGGCAGCATGGTGGTGCGGTGGTTAGCGCTGTTACCTCACAGTGAGAAAGTTGCGAGTTCACGACCTTTCTGTGCGGAGTTTGCATGTTCTCCCCGTGCTTGCGTGGGATCTCTCCGAGTACTCCGGCTTCCTCCCGCTGTCCGAAAGACATGCGCTTTAGGTTGATTGGTGACTCTAAATTGCCCGTGTGCATGTGCGTGTGCATGTGCGTGTGCATGTCTGCGTGTTGGCCCTGCGATGGACTGGTGGTCTATCCAGGGTGTACCCTGCCTTCGCCTGATTACTGGCTGGGATTAGCTCCATATACCACCTTCTGATTATGTGTACAACACTCATTGTTTCGAATCACAGTGAGCTGGTGGAGCTGCAGCGGATGTACAGGAGGAGAGGTCCTGCATGCGCTTCACCGGGACTCCAGGATCTGTGGTCTGTGGTGACGGTTCTTCACTGATCCCCGGGCCAGCTCTGCTGCTGCGTGCAGGTGCACAGTGTCTCGGCGGACACAGCACCCGCAGGCCCTAATCCTTATCTCGGGGACCCTAACCATCGAACCCGGGCTGCTTGATTTGTTTTTTAAGACGCGCCGCACGGAGCGGCAGTGAGTTCCAGTAGGTCTGTCCTCTTTTTTTCTTTCTTTCCGTGCTTCTGAATTTGTCTATCAAAATCGGTGTGTGGTATCTGTTCTTATGGTGTCTTGTTGCTTGCTCTCTTTTGTTTTTGTCCCTACTACTGCTGGAACACTGGAATTTCCCCACTGTGGGATCAATAAAGTTCTACCTACCTACCTTTTTATGTGGGTTTTTTTTTATTATATTTTGTTGTTATTGATCATAGCCTGCTGTTGTCCGGGTTTTTTTTGTTGTTGTCCTTATTAAATGCTCCTAAAATGCATGTTTTATTAAAAATAAGTATTATTTCTATCCACCACCTATTTAATTTGGTTTCTTTCACCTCAAAAGTTACAAAGGAAGGGCTTGCTAAGAAATGCTAATTTATTTGTCCAGTGATCAGAATCAGAATCAGCTTTACTGGCCAGGTGTGACGGACACACGAGGAATTTGACTCAGGTACATTGGCTCTCAATGTGCAAAACAGTAAACCAGCATAAGGCTGTGTAATATAACAAAATAGCAGTACTAACATCAACAAACAGTGCAAACAATGCAGAAAAAGCAGTATAAACAGACAGTAAACAATGCAGTCAACAAAGGAATGTTCATTGAAAAGAGATAAATAGGAATGAAAACAGAGTACTTAAAACTAGAGACCTCTAGGATTCTGTATAATCTGTACAATGTATATATACACAGGTATTGCACTGAGGGTTATTGTCTAATCATACTGTCGTGGATTAAGTGTTCATCAGAGCGACAGCCTGGGAGAAGAAACTGTCCCTGTGCCTGGTTGTCTTAGTGCACAGTGACCTGTAACGCTGCCCAGAGGGGAGGAGTTCAAACAGATTGTATCCGGGGTGTGAGGGGTCTGCAGTGATCCTCT
>NW_018127921.1:3968478-3969620 GCF_001952655.1 Monopterus albus | reverse complement strand
TGAAGTCTCATGTCATCTCCACTGTTTTGAGCATGTTCAGCTCAAGGTTGTTGCGGCTACACCACAGGACCAGCTGCTCACCCTCCTGTCTGTAGGCTGACTCGTCATTGTCTCGGATGAGACCAATGACCGTTGTGTCATCTGCAAACTTTAGGAGTTTGAAAGAGGGGTGCTTCGAGATGCAGTCATTTGTGTAGAGTGATGATGATGATCTCGCTCCCTATCATTTATGTTGACTTGACTTTAGTTATTTTCTCAACAGTTCAACCTTTCATGAGGATAAGGATAATCACCTTTATTGGCCAAAGAATTTGTTTCTGGTACAGAACCGACGGCAGCCGGGGGTTCATTGTCTTGCCCAAAGACACTTTGACATGTGAATTGCCAGCACCGAGATTCAAACCTTCAATCTTCTGGTTGGGAGACAACTGCTCTACCCACTGCACCACTGTCGCCTCCCCAGTGGAAGTGAGTGTACTTCAGCAAATAGTTAGCAGTATAATGTTTAGAGAACCCAAACAACAAAGCTGCGAGGAAAAGAATTTGGATTTGAGCAGCGTTGTTAATGACTTTGCTGAGAGCAAAGCCCATAGGATAAACTTTTAATGGGTGAGTACAGGCTTCTCTTTGTTATGGAGTGGGATCAGGGATTTAAATCTACAGTGCAAACAAGAAATGTGTGAAAGTGGTCCACATGCAGTGGGGCTAATAAATATTTGATACACCACCAATTTTTCAAGTTTTCCCACTTACAAAGAATGGACAGATCTGTAATTTTCATCATAGGTACACCTCAACTGTGAGATACAATAGAAAAATAAAACTTAATATTTGGTACTGAAACCTTTGTTTACAATTACAGAGGTCAAACGTTTCCTGTAGTTCTTGACCAGGTTTGCACACACTGCAGCAGGGATTTTGGCCCACTCCTCCATACAGGTCTTCTCCAGATCTTTCAGGTTTTGGGGCTGTCGCTGGGCAACACAGAGTTTCAGCTCCCTTCATAGATTTTCTATTGGATTGAGGTCTGGAGACTGGCTAGGCCACTCCAAAACCTTGATATGCTTCTTACAGAGCCACTCCTTAGTTGCCCTGGCTGTGTGTTTGGGGTCATTGTCATGCTGAAAGACCCAGCCACAACC
>NW_018127921.1:3964497-3968172 GCF_001952655.1 Monopterus albus | reverse complement strand
GTGTAGTGTGTTACTAATGGTAACCGTTGAGACTGCGGTCCCAGCTCTCTTCAGGTCAATGACGAGGTCCTCCCGTGTAGTTCTAGGCTGATCCCTCACCTTTCTCAGGATCACTGATACTCCATGAGGCGAGATCTTGCGTGGAGCACCAGTACGAGGTAGATTGACCGTCATCTTGAATTTCTTCCATTTTCTAATAATTGCACCAACAGCTGTTGCCATCTCACCAAGCTGTTTGCCTATTGTCCTGTAGCCCATCCCAGCCTTGTGCAGGTCTACAATTTTGTCCCTAATGTCCTTAGACAGCTCTTTGCTCTTGCCCATAGTGGAGAAGTTGGAGACTGATAGATTGAGTGTGTTGACAGGTGTCTTTCATACAGGTAACGAGTTCAAACAGGTGCAATTAATACAGGCAATGAGTGGAGGATAGGAGGGCTTCTTGAAGACAAACTAACAGGTCTGTGAGAGCCAGAATTCTTGCTGGTTGGTAGGTGATCAAATACTTATTTCATGCAATAAAATTGAAATAAATTATTAAAAAATCTAACAATGTGATTTACTGGAATTTTTTGTAGATTCTGTCTCTCACAGTTGAGGTGTACCTACGATGAAAATTACAGAACTGTCCATTCTCTGTAAGTGGGAAAACTTGAAAAATCGGCAGTGTATCAAATACTTATTTACCCCACTGTATTTGTGTGTGTTTTCTCTCTGTGTTCATTTAACTCTTTGTTGTTCACCTGACAACATGACCATCTTGTCTTGTCATTACAGACAACAGAGGAAGGGACAAAAATGAAATGCATAGACTGATGTGGGAACACAAGAGTGACAGAGAAAGGTGGAGACAAACTGATGGAAAACATGGGAGAAAGACTGACTTGTTTTAAAGGAATAAAGGAGAAAAGTAAGAGAAGAAGAAAAAGATGAGGACAGAAATCAAGAGGTGGATGAGAGTGACAACTGATGACAGAGGGGAGGATCAAGGGAGAAAGACAGATAAAGACAAATGTATGTAGAACGAGGTCGACTGGTAAAGCCATTAAGCCTGGATTCAATAAATCTACATAAAAACCAGCAGTTAGCCTGTAATGATCAGTGAAGGTCATGTGTGTGTGTGTGTGTGTGTCTGAGACTGTGAAATTGGTACTGAGGTTCAGACTGTCTCTCATTTTGTCTGTTTCTGAGTGTGCCTATTGGTCATTGAGGACCTCTGTCTCGTATTTAGAGAGAAAACAATCATCCTTGGAGCAGGAAGCAGAGCTGCCTAATGAAAGCCTAGAGAGACCCCAGACCACAATGCAACACAAACAGATGACTCTGACTCTCTGCTCAACACATACCCCAAACCTCTGTACTTCACATCCTCATCGTCCCTCCACTCCACTCAGACAAAAACAATTTTCCTTTGCAATATGTCATGATGAATGGAGATGTGTGACCCACCCATACCTTTATACCTTTGAAATATTTAGCTTTATTTAGAAAGTTTTCCCTGAGTCAAACGAATGAGAAAATTCTACTTCAGCATACTTTTAGCTATTTTAAGTAGCAAAATGTTCAGCTCTTCAAGGACATTTATGCTTGTCTTAAGGATTTTTCTAAACTTCCTACTTTGACATATATAGTTTTATTTTGAAAGTTTTGCCCCATTCAAACGAATGGGAAAATTCTGCTTCAGCATGCTTTCAGATATTTCAGGTATCAAAATGTTCAGCTCCTCAAGGACATTCATGCTTGTATTTAAAATTTTTCTAAACTTCATACTTTTGAAATATTTAGTTATATTTTGAAAATATTGCCCCTTTCAAATGAATGGGAAAATTCTACTTCAGCATACTTTCAGCTATCAAAATGTTCAGCTCTTCAAGGACATTCATGCTTCTCTTCAGGATTTTTCAAAACCTTATGCCTTTGAAATATTTAGCTTAATTTTGAAAATTCTGCCCCATTCAAATGAATAGGAAAATTCTATTTCTGCATACTTTCAGGTAGATATGTCTTTCAGGTGTCAAAATGTTCAGCATTTTCAGGGCGATCCTTCAGCACATAGCATCCACATGCATTTTCAACAGCAAATGCATGTCTCTAGTTGTGTGGATGCTTTACAGCATCCACACTATGTTATCCTCTTCTTTATTGTGTGGATGTGGTAAAGCATCCACACTATGTTCTCTATTTATTATTCTGGGATCTTCCACCCTTCCACCCTTATTTTGAAAGTTTTGCCCCATTCAAATGAATGGCAAAATTCTACTTTAGCATACTTTCAGGTAGATATGCCTTTCAGGTGTCAAAATGTTCAGCATTTTCAGGGCGATCCTTCAGCACATAGCATCCACATGAATTTTCGACAGGAAATGCATTTCTCATTTCTCCTGTTCTTTATTTATTAATGTGGATGCGAGCGTCCACACTCTTGTTATCTTCTTCTTTATTATTATTCTGGGTTCCGCCACTGTTTTTTGGCACCTAATTCCTTCCACATACTTTCACCTAGAAGGGCCACTGAGGTATCAAACTGTTTATCTCCTTAAGGACATGTGTGCTTGTATTTTTCTTGTCTGTAACATTTATACTTTTTAAGATATTCTGCTTTTTTTACAAAAATTTCCCCATTGGAAATGAATGGGGCAAAGTTTGAAGCTTAATATCTCTGGCATACCTTGGCAAAGCAGGGGCCAATGCAGGGCAATGCCATTGGGAGCTATGCGTCACGTGACTCCCCCAGCCTAGCAGCTCTGGCTATGCTTTTCCTCTTCCTCTTGCTGCTTTTGTGCTCCTATTATGCCATTCTTAAGCTTTATACACATATAATAAATGACAAGCGTAGAGAAAATTGTCACGAATTCAGCTGTCAGTGTTACTGAGATGGGATGAATGGTATTTGCGTAAGTCGCTCATTCCAGTGCATAGGTCTCACTGCTCCATAGACTTACAGTCAGTACAGAAGATCCGCTGAAACAAAACGTCGGCATATTTGTAAACCATAACTGTTCCTTAATTTTGTTTAATCTTGACATAATACAACAGTGGAATAACACAACAAAGTGCTGTATATATTAATATTGGGTGCCAGTTCGCTCATCGCCGCATCTCTCGCTCTGTCGCTCCCTGACTTGCAGTCAAATAATACGCTAGGAAAACGTCTTCGTAATTATAAAATGCCACGGTTCCTTCAATCTGTTTAATATCATGACATAATACAACAGTGTAATAACACAACAGGGTGCTCTATTTGTTTGAAACTGAATGCAGAAATGCACGTCTGGTTGTCGCTCCCTGCTTCTCTCTGCAGATGCTGTCAACAGCTGCTTGTCAACTCTATTCAACTCGTGAGAAGCTGGACCTTAATATCTCAGGCATACCGTGGGCTAGAAATGCCATTTTAACTGTATTCAACTCGTGACGAAATCAGGTATTGACGTTGTAAATATCTTCTTGATATCTCTTACGGTTTATTTTAAATCCATATTTATATTTTGTCTACTTCTCCATTCAAAGTCAATGGCTCCATTCTTTTCCAATTACCCCGCTGTAGCGTCACGTGACCCCTGCTCCGCGTTCGTCTGTGTGTGTTTCTCATCAATTCCTCCCATGTTTCTGCTTCTATTCTGCCATCCTTAAAGCTCTCACACACATATAATATATGAAAGTGGTAGAGAAAATTGTCAG
>NW_018127921.1:3961832-3962256 GCF_001952655.1 Monopterus albus | reverse complement strand
TGTGTGTACTGAATTGCACTATTTGAGTTGAATTACTGAAATAAATGGACTTTTCCACGACATCCTAATTTTTTGAGGTGCACTTGTAATGATGCTGGCTGCAATTCTGTTGCCAATCCTGACAGACTGGGGCTTAGCTTGGCTTCCTGTTCATTTCAGTTTACATGCCCCAGCTTTACACTATATCATTCCACTCATCTGTTGCTTATTATGTCCCGGTCCTGCCAGGCATATATATATACCCTGTTTATCGTTCATTCCCCGCTGGTTCATTACATTACTCTCTACACCTGACACCTGGATTATTCGTCCCAAGGTTACTGCCTGCAATTCAGCGTTCCAGGCCTCCTACTTCTCATGCCAGTTTGCTTTATGCATCTCTCCTACCACTAATCTGTTGTGCTTATCAGCCTGGAAGGCACGC
>NW_018127921.1:3961227-3961735 GCF_001952655.1 Monopterus albus | reverse complement strand
CTACGTTTTATTCTTTAATCTGCTATCTTTAGTTCCCACTCCTTTTGTTTCTGTGTCTGTATCTGGGGTTCACACCAGGCTTAACCATAACAAGAAACATTTCAGGTCTGTCTTTAGTCACGTCATTTATTCACAACCTCAACGTCTTTTTGAAGGCAGTACTTTGTCAGTCTGTTCAAAGATGTTTTGTCCTATCCTTTGCATTTGACACATTTAAAGTGCTGAGGTGCTCGATCACATCAACAAGACACGCCATGAGTACGAGCCAGAATTTATCACTGAGCATCTCAGTATACAGGGAGTTATTGTGTGAGAGGAAGGCAGCCATTTCATGTTTAAGCTCATAAAACCATGACATTACTTTTCCCCTTGAAAGCCAAGCAAACTTCTGAACGACACAGCAACTGGACATGATCTAATCCCAGGTCTTTGCACAGCTGTATGAAACAACAGCTGTTCTTGGCACGCCGTTTAATGTAGTTCACTATTGCTATGGCATCTTTGTGTT
>NW_018127921.1:3957234-3961181 GCF_001952655.1 Monopterus albus | reverse complement strand
TGTATATATTTTATCTCATCCTTCAGATAATACAAAAAAGAACTTCAGCCAACTCTTCTCATCCTTCTGCCGTTTTGGCTATTGATTTCAGGCATTTTCAGAACAATGTATTACAAATCTCGCATCCACACATGCATTTTCTTCAGGAAATGCAAATTTTCTAGTATTATTCTGGGATCTTGCATCCTTTTTTTGGCATTTAATAAGTCCAGCATACTTTCAGCTATACAGGCCATTGAGGTCTTGATCTGTTCAACTCTTCAAGGACATCCATGCTTGTACTCAACTTTTTTATAACATTTATACTTTTTAATCTATTCAGCTTTATATTTTGCAATACAAGTCAATGGGAGCTCAAAGTGCTGAGTCAATGACACAGTCTTGGATTGGGACATGCCCATACATAACTCCTCTCTCTCTCTTTCTGTCTCTCTCCCCTTCCTCCTCCCCCTCTCTTTGTCTCTCTCCCCCCATCCCTCTCTCTGTCGCCCCTCCCTGACACACACACACGCTCACACCTACTTGTTTCACCTACTTTGTGGGGTCCAATTGGACTATTTTCACATCTTAAGTTCAGCATACTTTCAGCTAGCAAAGCCATTCAGGTATCAAAATGTTCAGCTCTTCAAGGCCATTCCTACGTTATTGCATCTCATCCTTCAGGTTATTCAACAAAGAACTTCAGCCATTTTTTCTCAACTATTTCAAGAAAGAACTTCAGCCATTTCTTCTCATCTTTCAGCTGTTTCAGCAATTGATTTCAGGCATTTTCAGGACGATCTTTCATCTTATTAGCATCCACACGCATTTACGACAGGAAATGCATTTCTCTAGTCAGTGTTGTTTTCTTGTAATGAATGTTTGTTATAAAGTCATCTGAGTCACTTCAGTTGACTTAATAACTACTAGCCCCTGGAAACCTGTGGTATTTCCCTTCTTTACAATGACTTGTTGAGCTGTAAATGTATGTAGACTCACTGAGGTTTCTCTGGTTTGAGTTGGCCCAAAAACACTGACTGGGAGCCATTTTTGTTTTTTGCAGATCAATGGCCATGGGATGACAATTCAGACTGGGTTTGCTTGTTCATCTGTGTGATAGATTTCCATTGTTGTTCGAAAACAATTAAAAATTAATCAGGGAAACAAAGCACTGCACTGGGTCACATGCTTTTTCTTTACAAACCCCAGACCTCACTATGTTACCGCAGACCTGACTATGTTGCCCCAAACACTCCTGGCAGCCATAATTTCTTGAGTTAGAATGAGTCAGAGTCAATTGCGAATGTGTGAGACCTTGCATGAGCTTTCAGCCTTGCTCATGTAGTGGTTAACAATAAACAAGGTTCCAGAGGTAATATGTAATAGAACAGTATGTAGTTCATATTTAGATATTATTTGTGATAGTTGTGTAAGGATATAAGGTTGAACTAAGTGTGTACGGATGTTTGATCTGTTTCTGGCGCAGGCAAGAATATCTTGGGCTGTGTCCCCCTTGTTTAACCTATGGGTCAACATCCCGAGTGACTTCCTCCTCAGATAGGGAATGGATGTACTGTAGCTGTAGTCTTATGTGAACTGTTCGTGTGCTCTGTTCAGGTTTAGAAAAAGGAAATGTGCGTTAGGTCAATGCGACCTAGAAGTTCATGTACTGGACAGCTTGGACAATGTTCGGAAGAAGGTGTGTGTGTAGCTGGCATGGGACCGCGTCTTCATGGCTCAGGCCATGGAGGGCTGTGTAAGTGCGAGCAGATAAAAAGCTGGGTTAGAGCAGAAGAAGGGAGAAAAGAGAATGCTACTGGGACGATAAACCACGTGCTGTTGGACCCGGCCAGGGGGACGCTGACTGACAAAGACTGACTGACTCTGTGACAATTCTCATTTAATACTGTATCTATTCCATTACAGGAGGAGTGAATCTGTTCTCTGTTCCCTAACTACAAGATTATGTGTTTAAAAACTACTATATTCAAAATAATTGTAATATTAAATGATCCTTTAAATTGGGATGGTTTGCCTGAATTAATTTAGTCGGCATCACACTCTAGCCACGACACTTACATTCTGATAGCTTCTCAAACTCAGGTCTGGGGTTTACTAATGAGGAAACATGCCACCCAGTGCAGCAGTGTCTTGTGGTAATATATTTTCAATCATTTTTGAAACAACAACAGAGGTCTAAGGCACAGACAAATAAGCTGATCCAGGGCTGACATACTGACAGACATTAACTGTGGGCAGAGAGAATTCATTGTCAGTCTGGACCAATGTAAGAGACCATCTGACACTGTCACGCCTAGAGCAATGCAGCTAAATACAGAATAGCTAAAGAAATTTAAATATTTCAGTGGGGACTGAAAGGAAGGAGGATTAAAAATGATAAAAGTGGAAGAAGACACATCAGTATTAAATAGTAAAAAGCCAATCCCTGCTGACACTGCATCAGATGTGGGCTACACCCAGGACAGGTAGCCATTCCATTACAGGGCTGACACATAGAGACAGACAACCACTCACACTCACATACACACCTACCATCAGTCAAGTTAACCTGGATGTCTTTGGACTGTGGGAGGAAGCCAGAGTACACCAAAGAAAACTCAAACAGGCACGGGGAGAACATACAAACTACATAAAAAAGCCCTGTTTGGTCAAGGTTCAGAGCCAGAATCTTCTTGTTGTGAGATAACAGTGCAAAACAATGCACTGATATGCCATCCTCATTTACAAATCCCAGTTACTACAGAGGCTCCTTGAGGGCTTCTTGCACTACCGGTTATCTGTACTGGGAGGTGTCTATACTGCAGTACCTTGTTCTCACCCACCACCCTTTCCTGCAACATGTGAGCCAAGCTTTGTTGACTCACTAGTGACACATTACAGAACCACATTGTGAAGTACACTAGCCACCAGTGGTCACTCATGATTGCCTTGCATTCATGCTAATGCAGGTGCGGATGTGGGATTTGTAGTTTTCCATGTGTGTGTTTGTGCCTGCATTGATGTATGTTTTACATGCTATTTTAGTATGATCTTAATGGCTTTACAGAGTGCCGGGCATTTTAACAGTGCCAGGGAGACTCTTATAAAACACACACACACACACACACATACACATACATGTCTTTATGCCTTTGTGTGGCCCACACTCTGTGACTTCTTTGTGAGGGCCACCACTTCTACTATAGCTACAATGGTGCAAAACACAAATCTATCATGAGGTGGAAATAGAGAATCAAAATGTCACTTCAGAATTCAGAAAACTCGAAATAAAAAAAAAATCTTTTTCTTTTCTTTTTCACGTGTGAGGACCGGAGCCTGTTGTCAAGCGGATTTGGTGAACTGAACCTTCTGTCACAAAGCACCAAAACAATGCATGTTATATCACCAGATTTTAGCAGATCTTTCATAACTGTCCCATCTTACTTTCCTGGTTAACCCAAACCACAGCATTAAAAAGATGGAAGCATGTGGTTTTTAATTTTGCCAATGTAAAGTGTATTTAAATTTGATTGTATTTACATCAATTAAAAATGTATTATAAAAATGGTATATGGTATGCATCTCCATTTAAAACTGGGTAATTTTGCAGACATCTAAACTTTAGGTTTTTTCAATCTTACATGTCACTTGCTAAGTTTGCTTACCACCAGTATCACTGAAAGCAATGTTTGCCAAAGTCCTCTAATCTTGATTTACCTATTTTAATTCACCCACTCCATTGATAGAAGCTTGATAAACAATTTAGCACACAAAATTAGTCACAACTGGCTTTATTTGCACAACATAAATGAAAAATGAACTACAACAATTTCCTTTTTTGAGACATGATGGAGTTGTGGACATTATTCTTTAAAGCTTTCCAGTTGTGACTGCCCAGTACTGGTTCTGGTTCAAGTGCCTTGAGGCAGACCTCTTTACCAGGAACTCTTTGCATAGTGATGCACTGC
>NW_018127921.1:3949478-3956928 GCF_001952655.1 Monopterus albus | reverse complement strand
AGATTGGCGGCTGGACAAGTCATGGCTGCTTCATCAGGACAATACGCCGGCTCACAATGCCTTGAGCATCTGGCAGTTCCTAGCCAAGAAGGACATCTCCATGCTGAAGCAACCTCCTGACTCACCCGACCTGGCTCCACATGATTTTTTCCTTTCCCCAAGCTCAAGGGGGTCATCAATGGGACTCATTTTCCGGACATGGAAGACATCAAAAGGGCCGTGATGATGGAGCTGCAGAGAATCCTTCCAGGAGTGCATGGAGGCATGGTGGACCGGGATGGAAATGTGCATTAGACTTGAGGAGGATTAAAGGGGAAAACTTGCAGTTTGTATAATTTTTTTTGTAATACATTTTTGTGACCCCAGTCCTGGAACTTTTCTGATGCACCTAAAGTCAGTACAAGGGCGAAACACATTGGGGGGTGGAGTAGACTTTGAAACTGTACTGGCTGTGAAGCAAGACCATAACCTAAGTTAAATAGAATTATTCCTTTCATCTAACTAAACTATTGGGGGCAAACAAAACCACTCTGTGAATTAAGAGAGTGAGAAAAACAATAATCTTAACACCTATCAGCCCATGTCTGCAGCCATTTGGCCTGTCCTCAAATACCTTTGAGGTGTCACACCTAGTCTGTGAGGGTGATGGCGGACACAGACCTGCTGCTAAGGAGAGCCTAATATAATCCTTTGATGATGATATGAAAACATTTTGTCTTACTTGTTCCCATGAGAAAGCCTAGTTCTATTGATGCCAGACTGAAGACAGGTGTGCGGCTATATATTAATAAAACCATAAAATCTGGAAAATCACATGGGAGATGTGCAGCTGCATGTAATAAAAACCCAGAACCTATGTGTGAAACGTGTGATGTCATACCCCCAGAGGTGTGAAGCATATTTTGATTGCAGTACCAAAATCCTGCTCTCAAATGTTTTATTTCACTGCAGATTAAAGAAACAAATTTACCTCCATAAGCCACCAGGTTTGGCTATTAGGAATTAGACTCAGCTTTAGCTTACAAAACAATAACTGTTGCATTTATAAAACGTAATAGATAAAACACAGAAAGGCATTTCCTTTTTGTTCCATCTGTCCTCTGCAAAGTTTGTTCGTGCATAGCGTGACACCAAGAGGTCCCACTCTGCTGCCACTAAGTCCAAGAAGCTCTTTACTCTGCCTGCAGCTGCATCACTTTCAGCCTTTATATGATCCCGAATCACAATGTCACATACTGCCTTCAGCAAGTGTCCTAACTTCAAAGCAAGAGATGGTGTACTTGGAGCTGGTGAACCCAGAGGCTTTTTTGCTGCTTCCACAACTAAAGAAAATTTAGGTGGCACCAAAACATCTTGCAGCATCTTAACTTCGCGGTCAAGGGACTTGGCAGCAAGTAAAAATCTACCCAACTCTCATCTTTTGACTGACATGACCATCTTTTGATCAGTCACTCCCGTGTTTCTCCAGCAGTCTATCTCCAAATACACATATGAGAGGGTCATGTCTTAATTCAAGGGACACCTTGTCAATTACCATTCTCTTAACAATGTTTGAGCATCTTTCTGATGGCTGTCCTTTGTATGGAAGGAGAGCTGAGGCAGCAGCTTGAACTCTTCTTTTTTTCTGGGATTTAACTTCTGACTCAAACATTGTTCTGCGACACCGTTTCTCATACTTCTATATTTCATCTTTTATGAAGAACCCATAGCAAATGTTGCATGGCAAATAATCTTCTGCATTTGCATGTTTTAATGGCTGTCTATAGGTTACTATCTCACCCTCACCCTTCTGCAACACCTCAATGTTATGATAATAATTTCCCTTCCTACGAAGTTGCTCAAATGTTTGGCGACACTTCTTTGATGTTGATGGAAGAATAGCTTTAACTTGTGAGCCTCTATTTAAAGAAATAACTCAAAGCAAACATTAGCTTAATAGCTTCACAAATACTAATGCTGGAGAATGAGCCAGAGTATTAAACCAGAATTTAGTTTCAAACCAAAACAACTAACTAGTTTCATAAATCTTACCTGGACAATTTGCAGTTTTTTTTCGTCGTCTAATTCAGCTTTCACGGTTCTCTCCTTGTCGTATTTCTCAGCACACTGATTGTGGTGCTACCGCAGTCTCCGCAGTGTTGAGGCATGCATTTAATGCAACATTAGCTGAAGGTGAGGATCAAGCTCCAGGTGTTATAAATATTGCTTGATTCCCACCCACTTTCAAGCTGCCCTGTCTGCGCCCAGAATGAGCCAGAGGACTAAACCAGAATTTAGTTTCAAACCAAAACAACTAACTAGTTTCATAAATCTTACCTGGACAATTTGCAGTTGTTTTTCATCGTCTCATTCAGCTTTCACAGTTCTCTCCTCGTCGTATCTCTCAGCACACCGATTGTGGAGTCTCCGCAGTGTTGAGGCATGCATTTAATGCAACATTAGTTGAAGGTGAGACTCAAGCTCCAGGTGTTATAGATATTGTTTGACTGCCACTCACTTCTAAGATGCCCTGTCTGCACCCTACACAGGCAGTATTGCATGAATTCAGCTTAAGCAGTATTTAATCGGTGCAGGATACTTTATTTTAGTGCATTTTTGCATGCATATGATAAAATAAATGTAGATAATGGCCAATCACAAAATTTCCCAGCCTTAGCCAATCAGAAAATTGGATTGTGTCTCCTCCCTGTAAATCAAATTTTGACTGCACCACCGCATAGGGGGCAAAAGAGCACAAGCTGGCACACATTTTTCTGACTTTACTCTCTGTATGTGGACATCTTCTGAAACTTAGACTGATCATTCTTTAGGATGAAAGGAGCCTATCCTAGTATTTTCCTTGTGTGGACCACCCAAAAGGTCCACACAAGAAAGGTGTTCCGTCAGGGGTTGGTTCGCACAAGTATATAAAGACAAACCCACACACACACCACAAGACAGTGAAGAGAAGCTGGCACACTGGAACATGGTGGTCAGGAGGGAGTCTGTGTGTGAGCGCACATTAAGAGGGTCAGCCAGGGCAATGGTGACACACAAAACACGAAACATGGGCCTGAATGAAAGACTGGCAGTGTGTGTCTGTGATTGTGTATAGGCAGGGTCAAGGTCTAAAGCAGACACATGGCGCCAACTTTAACTGCCTGGATAGGTTTGGACAGAGAGAGGGAAGGAGAGGCAAAACGATTCAAACTGTGATGTTGTTAAGGGAAACATCACACCACAAACAGAGTCAAAATAAACTGTGTTTTTAAAACTCACCAGCGCTCACACTTCTACTGACATGGAGCAAGTGAGAGCAAAGTGTAATGGTGATTGAGGCAAGAAAGAGGAAAGAAAAAACAAAGACTTGAAGAAAGAAGAACATGAACAGAGTGATGGAGGAGAAAGTGATGAGGAGGATAAAAGAATGTAAGGAAAACTGAGGGTGTTTTCCAGCAAGTCCAAACCTCAGAATGAAAATGTTTCCCTGTTGCTCCGCTAATATTAAATATTACATATATAATATTACATATTATAACAAGCATTTTCTTCCATCTGATTTTGACCAAGCAATTCAATGTGATTCAGCAAAATGATTATTTTTAGTTTTGTCTCTAGTTTTATGTTAAAGTATAGTCTCACAAATGTTAAAAACATGTAGGAGTATTTGACGTTCCACAGACAAATACATTTTTAACTTTAATAGAGCCAACTCGGCCGTCCCTGGTAGGCTAGTGGTGAAGGCGCAGCGCTCTTGCTGCTGTGCCACAGGTTTGAATCAGGGTTGCGTCAGGAAGGGTATCCGGCGTAAAACGTGCCAAATGTCAACATGCGATTCACTGTGGAGACCCCAAAACAGGAAAAGCCGAAAGTGACATTCATTCAGAGCCAACTCAACATTGAGTCCATTGTTTTAGTGTGTCTCAAGTCATCTGATACATTTTTGGCTTTTCAAATCATATAACATCGTTTAGGATTAAAAAACATGTCGTTCGTGTGTTCACCGATTTTATTCACC
The DNA here is from genome assembly GCF_001952655.1 of Monopterus albus. Classification (NCBI taxonomy): domain Eukaryota; kingdom Metazoa; phylum Chordata; class Actinopteri; order Synbranchiformes; family Synbranchidae; genus Monopterus; species Monopterus albus. Next base: position 3,952,931 of record NW_018127921.1, on the reverse strand, counting down.
TTCATCCAGTAAAGTATGGTTTATCAGTGTCTTCATGAGTATTTTTTGGTTTTACATGAGGAAAAGACTTCAAGTACTAACTGGTTGGCTGAGTAAGTGTACAGCCGCTTACCTTGCTCACTTACTGGGAAGGATCGACAGATCAGTAATTAGATACAGGGAGTGGTCATATGGAGAATATTGGAAGACACTGTGACTTAGAAGATGCCAGGACAGCATCATCCTGACAACAGGCATTAAAGATGCTTTCTGTAAGGGACTACCTAACTTGAGACCCTGCAAGTTTATTTAAACACTTTAATGAAATAAATGTGCAGCTAAACAATTCAAACCCAGTAACATGATGGGAAAATAGTTGAGAGTAATGTAAATTGGACTCAGATGTGATTGTGCGAACAGTTAGGTTTAAATGTTTTCATTTTTAAATGTTTTTGTAAATATTAGGTAGGAATAAAATACTGCAGGCTACTCAGGCGGTCTAGAAGCACTCCATCTTGTTAGATAAGCTTTCATAACTGCCCACAAAATCAGTTTTAATTCAGAGCATGTTTTTCTTTAGAACATGTGGAACTCCTGGCCACTAGACCGCAGAATATAGTCTGAATTGTTTTGTGAAAACAGACTGATGATGAAAAATAGATACAGTAATTGTCTGTCCGTGAAAAGTCACCCAGATCATTACTCCGTGCCTTTAATGTACACTGTGATTACTGGACAGCTTAATTCTCTGTAGTCAAAGTTTATTTAATGTGACACTGTACCATGCAGGTCCACATCTGAAGCCAACATTCAGACATACAATAGGGCTTTCATGAGGACTATAGGAAACTAGTGCTGCTGTACCCTAACCACACACTCTGTCACACAGCTCTGTGAGCGTGCGTCTAGAGTTACCATTTTTCAATGTATACCACATGTACAACCATGTATTGCCTGATATGTTTTCAATATGGAGAAAAGGACAGAAAGAGACAGGGAAAGTCAAAGGCAGCCTTACGGTTTATAATCAGTATGTAAAACTGGTTACCATGACAATGCAGCTAAATCAAGGCTCAGAGTTTAGCCAGTGTTTCTTCAATTTTCCCTAAGCCTCACCTTTGATTTCTCTATTCCTATTCCCTTTTCTTTTCTCTTCTTCCTCTCTCAGATGACAACTCTTTCAAGAGTAAAATAAATACATAAATACTTCTCTCCCCTCTTTGCTCTGTATATGAACCGACCCTCCTCCAGCTGCCAAAAGCTTGAAGCAAAGTTTACTCCCTGTAAATGAAAATGTCTGAAACAGTATTTGTTCCCCTGCCAGGCACTTATCATGCAGGTGACCCGCTTGAGTAAATCTTTTCAGCTGTGTCAAAGATAGCACCAAAAATCTGCCAGGCTGACCCGGGTATGCCCTACTCCTACACACATACCCACACAATGAGAACAATCACACACACTCATACACCTCATCACATGTAGTATGTACAAGCAGCATACAGAAACAAACGATCTTCATGGCATGTTTTAGAGACTGAAAAATGAGGAGTGACAAAACATTTCACAAATAGTACATTTGCTCTTTTATAACTGAGGAGTGGCAAACATCCTTCCCTCGGCTTTCAGATATCACACACTCAAGTACACACACATAACAGTCCTACTTGTTCCCGCGTCATGCTGTCCAGCTGCGTACGCCAGGAGGTGGAGTCAGAGCGGTGATAGGCTGGGGGCGGAGCGAAGTCCTGCAATATGACTGGGTCTCGCTCCTGACACAGTGAGGTCAGGTGACTGATGTACAGCTTCAGTTTACTGCAATTCTGATGGAGATCCAGGAGAGGAGAGAGAATCTGAAGGCAAGAGGAAGGACGGGTCATTTTTAGGAATGAGGTATTTTATTGTAAACACAGTGTAGCAACATGAAGCGTCAGAACTGCCCATGACAACTCTTTAAAGAATTTTGCAAAAATAGAAGTTATGAAAACAGGTGGCCATACTGACACATACACAAACAAATTTTTAACCAGAGAGAAAATGAGGCAGACTGAGGGAGAATGAATGCTCTTATTTAAAGTTGTTTTATTTAAAAATAGTCATTAATTTTGACAATGTACAGAAGGATCAGGGCACTGTAACTTTTGAGTATATACTTTCTTCAAATAAAAATGGCTGACAATAACAGAACACTTAAGTGCATATGCACTGCTAAGTAATTAACAAATTAACTTTTATTCACATGTGACTGGCTGTATCTGATGCTCACTCCCCCATTCCTCTCTCAACAGCTACTCCTTTGTTTCCTCTGATAAGCAGTAAACTGAGATTTCACACTAATCATCAACATTTTCTATCATCACTGAGGTGTAGGGTCGCATTAACAGTAATTTACACATCCGTAAAATGTGAGACATTACACTGTAGGCTTGTTCGCAGAAAGCGTAGTACGGTATGTGACACAGACACCACCGTTTTAGTTCCATAGTCAGAACCGGTGATGGCTTGATACCTGACTGATGACTGATGCATTTTAAAATAAACCTGTAAGCCACACATATAACACATATATATTTATCAGTGTTAAATACATTTCTCTGCATCTCCAGACATAACTATTCACAGGTGAGGTCACTGCAATCAGATGTTTTAGTAAAAGCAATAATTATATGTAACACTTCAGGTCAGGATCAAAGTCCTTTGCCTGTTTTAATGGATTTTTAAAAAATGAATGAAATGAGAGGCACAATTTCCAGGTATGTGACATGACATGTCGTGTTACTTGATCGGTGACAGGACTTAAAACATGACTACACACACATGCATAAACAATATACCGATGGAGACAACACAGAGGACAATCTCTTCCTCTGTTTGAGCTCAGAAAAACTCAACCTTTTATACAACACAGACCATAACCACAGTTATCTAACTGAACTGCATTAGTGTTACCCAGTTGATGCAGACTGCAGTGTGCAGGTAACAGCTTGGATGAATAAGAGACAGGCATGAATCTGAGCTACACAGAAATAAACACACTTTTGGGGGTACCAGACAAGACCCCCCAGGAGACACACAGAAACACCCACAGATAAGATATACAGACACACAGTATTCTCTGTTGGGAATAGCAGGATTAAGTGCAGAGGAAGCATGCTAAGAGGTCAGTTAGTGTGTGTGTTGGTAAAGTGTATTTAAATGCAGCAGTGTCTATCCACACCCAGCACAGGGTATGCTCATCATCACTCAGCGCACAGACAGACATGCATGCAAGTTTCAACGGCAGGATCCTTTCACTCAGCACAGTAACATCATTCCCTCTCGCTATCTGTTCTCCAGCTCAGCCCCTTAACCAGCTTCACTGTCATTAATTAGATACAAAAGTGACAATTATTCCATATAACATATTAACTTATTGAGTATATACATAGTGAATATGTTATGTTGTCACGGGTTTTAACAAGATTTTAATTATTAGTC
>NW_018127921.1:3942878-3949318 GCF_001952655.1 Monopterus albus | reverse complement strand
CTTATCTTAATGTGGAGAGCTGCTGTTGGAGCATCCTGTGACCCACACAGCACTGGCAGCAGTCCAGTTCTAAAGGTTTTGAGGGACTGACCTCTCTAACCAGTCATATCATACTGAAATATCTGAAGAGCTGAGCGGAGCGTGGTGGGTCGTAGCAGACTGGACACACACACACACACACACACGCGTCGCTACATACATACATATATGCCTCAAGCACAGTTTTTATCAACACTCTAAACTCTGAGCTAAATTAAACTTAACCACAGTGACAATTCTGATGTGTAAAGCTAAAAAAATGTTACATACTGTAGCTTTTAATGTTAGGTCAGTTCACTGGTTAAATTCCCCAAGCCAAGGTTAAAGTGACTACAGTTTTAAAAACAGCTTCTCTTTTGGCTTTGGTGTCTGTTTATCAAGAGTGAAATAATAAAATATAACAATGTTACAAACACATATATGTAAAGTAATTGCTCGTACATTGTAGAGCTTTCCACTTTCACTTGGTCCATTTGGTTTTAAAATATGGGAACATCTTGTGTTGTTTGCTTTCTATATTTACTCCAACAAATAGAGCGATTCTGATGTTATCTCACTGCTTTCCTGACTGAAAACAGTAAAAAACAAGCTGAAGATTTTAGCATATGGATAACATTTGATTAAAACTAAATATATAAAACTCTACATATATATATCCAACATTTATTATTTAATAACTTCATGTGTTTGAGCATTCTGACAAACAAATTAAACACATTACATGTGGATGGTGTTGTGGAAAAAAGAAATCTCTTTTTGCACACTTGTGTCTACCAGCAGAGATGCAGCAATGAAACTTGGCAAGAAATCAAAGTAACCGTCACTTGTGATTCTGAGTCCTTGTCTTACTCCAAATGTATGCCAGTGTGTTCATGAGTAGCGACCCCACCTTCCTGGCTCACAACTGCTTATTTCTCACTCAGATACACAGAAAATTAATAGCCATGCAGTACACACATATACACAAACACACTGCGACACAGAAAAAAAATGCATGCACACTCATGCAGCGTTATTATCAGAGTTGTAAATAGCTCGAGTTACAGTATTTCTCCAGTGAAGAGCAGACAGGAGGCTACAGTCCATTATGAAATATATTACTGAACATTCCCCCCTGGAGAACAGAGGGTGGTAATGTGATAGAGCTAAAGGCTGCAGAGTCCGATACACTCTGCATTTCAAAACATCACCCCTGCTGTGTGCCAGTAGTGGCACCACAAGAATGACATTGTCTCTCCAAGACTCTTGTGCACTATGAGCAATATGTGAAGACATCTCTCAGTATCTGGCTTTAAAAACATACACAACATATGTCCAACATCTGTTCTCTCAGAATTTGTATTCTACATTATTCTGTCAAGAAGCTTAAAAAAAGAAATCACTGTCCACACTTTCCAGACCTGCAGCGGAGCTTTGTGGATCAAATACAAGACAAATGAGAAACAGATAGATTGAATGGAAGGAATCGTGGTGTGATTTGGAGATTAACAGTAACAACAGTGCTGTCTTTTCTTTTTCAATAATTATTTAATCACTTGCAGAAAAAATATATTAAAGTAAGATAAAATCTATTAATAATAATGTGAAATATAAAAAACACTGAATTTACTAATTTTATTACAGTATGTTTTTATTGTATTACACAACTTTCAATGGTCAGCGTATGCAGTGTGTGTTTACTGAGTCCACAGTGCGTGTCTAACTCAGAAGGAATCAGTCCCTGAGGAGACATAAATTTATACTGTACTGTGTGTCAGAGTGTGTGTGTTTGTCCCGCTTTATTAGCCTGCATTTCTCTTACTATACTATGAAACAACTCCAAAGAGACACATTCAGCCAGCCTCACTGACTGGCTGCATTAAAAAGAAAACTTTCTATGGCGACATTATATGGTGAAATTAGGATTTTCCTTTCTCCATAGATCCGTCTGAGACACAAGCAGAAATACATCTGTTGAACTAGGAACGGCATCTACCGAAGAGGCAGGATTTCAACAGTGTGGAATGATGGCTGCAGATGTGACAACACTAATCAACACTTGGTTAAGTGAAAATCTCTGAATACAAACCCACACCTACAAAGCTTGGCCCTCCTTCATTACCCTGGGCAGAGTTGTTCTTAACTGAATTGCATGCATTTAGTAAAACCACCTAGGTTAAATGAAGGTAAAAAATAAATATAATTAAAACAATCAGGGAACAAAAAGAACTGTATGTCAGAGAGTTGGAGGCACTTTCATACAGCACATACAGTATGAGTAGTAGATGAGTATTTGCTGTATTCTTATCATCAGTGATTATATGAACACTGTGTTGCACTACATATTTGTCATATGAGACTGAAAATGCTTCCAGTCTCTTTGTATACTGGCAAAGAATTTATGAATAAATAACCGTATTTGTAATAAAAAGGTCAATAATTTAACAGGTAAGAGCTCTGCACACTCATTAATGTCAAGTCATCTTAATATATTGAAAAACCTCACAAACCAAAACAGTGAATTATATCTATTCCCTGTCTTTTTTAGCTGATGCAGCTAATACCACTGAAGGCCATTAAAAATGCAAAACACAATAAAAATTTCCTCAGCGATGCTGTGAATGTGTGCAGACTGATCTCCTGTGTTTCTCTACAGCAGGCATTTCATTCTCCCTTATAGAACAAGACACAGTCATTCTCTGTTTAGATGTAATGTGCCATGGTGAATTACCCACCGCACATGGCAAGGACAAAGTACACCTATACATGTGTGTGTATGCATGCTGGCTGGCGTGCCTCTCTCAGCAAGGAGGCGCTACCACTAATTAAATACCAGGGTCAAACTTAGACCCACTGGTGAAACTTTGGGCCTTTAATGTCCCAGTGAGAAAACCCACCGGAGGAAGAAAGCTGCCTGAAATGTAACATGTGCTACTCATATGTGGTGCTGCCTCCACAGCCCTGTCAATAAATCAAACCCATTAAATAATGTAATGTACTCACATCACTTATGGTCATTATATTCATTCAAAAGTTAAAGCCACATCAGATCAATCAAATAGTCTCAAGATACTATATTAAAAATATTAAAAATCCACAAGAATGAAAAGCAAAAAAGAGACATTTCTTGTCTTAAGACAAGAAAATACATTAGATATATTAAAAGAGATTTTGCTGCAGTGTTTTTGTTTTTGCTTGACTTGAAGGTTATCACGCAGGTGCGATTAATGACTTTGGAGCCTTAAAATACTAGAAACCCCTATTGTACAGAAAAAAATTAAGGATAAAAACTTTGTTTTTACAATTCTTGAAAAATGTTTACTTTTTAGTTGACAATTTGGCAAAGGAGAAGCCTTCTTAAAACAACCAATGCATGACACACACAGAGTAGGTTCAACTGGGAAATAATAGGGTCATGAAAGGAGATAAAGCATAATGACTGACACATAAAGCATCCAATAAGAAAAGAATACAGATAGACAAAAGGATCATAAGCAAATATGACAGAGACAGAAAAAAGTGCTTGGATGAAGAGAAATAATAGGAGGGTTTGCCAAAGCTAAAGGGTAAAAATGAAGTAAAAAAGAAGGACAGGAAGAACAGTTTGTACAATAAAGACCACAAAAATATCAGAAAATGAAAATAAACCCAAAGGATGTAAGAAGCATTCTGGGTTAGGTAATGATCAGAGCTTATTTCAGTTTTTACCATTTACCATATTTCAGTTTTTACATATCTAAAAAAAGGGGGTAACAATCACTTGCAGCCACCCACACTCACTGAAATTTAGTTCTTGGCAAAGGAGAAAATTCACAATACTGAGAAGAAGGAGAGCTTCAAGACTGTAGGTATTAAAAAGAACTGGGGGAAAACTGAGTAAATGAAAAACTGCTATGAAAAAAAAACAAAAGATGAGAACCAGAACCAGAACCAGATCAGCACCTCACAGATGAAACAAATGTCAGAAAGATGGAAGACGAATGACACAATGAGGACATCCAAACATGATCAAATCCAGATAAAGAAGACGCTCACCCTTCTGTACAAAATGGTGAACCGAGGGGGGAAAAGAAGGCATGTGATTGGCTAGGCCCAAATACCCTCCTCATCGTCCTATCGGTTAGTTCAGTCCAACCGCAGTGCGAGTTCAGAGAAAGCAGGAAGTTAGTGTAATGGCACAGGAAATTGTACAAAGATACAATAAGTGACACTGAAACAGTTGAAAACTAAATTTTTAAAATATTAGTTGACAAGAGCTAAAACTAAAATAAATGATTAGCAAAAAAAAAAAAAAAACAAACAAACAAAAAAAACAAAGTAAATGTAAATGTTACACCCACAGAGAGAAATGGCTAGAAGGAATATGGTTGTATTTCACTTGCACATGGAGTTGTTAATATAGAAGTGGGTAGGTCTAGAAATTTTATTTTACAGCATGCTTTCATCCACATAAGACCAATGCTATTAGCTTGATGTGGAAGTCGTGATTTGTAAATTTAGAGGTGTGTCTCAGGTGAAGGCTCCCCCTCCCAGGCAGAGGTCTTACCTGGTCTGGGGAGGGCTTGTGATTGTTGGGCTGCTCTGAGTTTGGCGACGAGAGCTTGAGGTGGTCGTCCTCATAGTTTTCTGCCATCAGCTTCATCCGGTTTTGAGTCTACCGAGAGAGAAAGATAGTCACCAACAATGAAAGTTCTTTAATATCTCATAGTAAGGACAGTGACAGAAAGATTTTACATGTGATTCAGCAACAGTAAATTAGATTAAAGCTTGAGGCAGCGTATATATGCATGTGAAAAGAGGCCCAAGCCTTGAATTCCTCCAGGAGTTAATTTGCACAGAGGAAAAAAATAAAGAGAGGTTTGGATGACTGCCATGAACTATACCACCACTAACACATTTGAGAGGCAGAGAGAAAGAAATAAAGAAAGAAAACAGAGAGACAGAAGGTCAAAAAGATACAACAGTAAAAATACAAGGACAGAGATCATGTATTTCAGTTTTAACTTATGGGTTTGTTGAGCTTAAATTTAAATGTAACAATAAAGATAACGTGTACTTTGCACATATATACAGTACATCCATGAACAAACTCACACCCTTGGGCATGCCACCTGTTGAGTAGCTTAACTGATGCAGAAAAATCAAAGGCTAGTTAACTTGCCACATGGGAAAAGATTTATACAAATGCTGGACATACACCTGTAAATCATTTTGTGTGCAGTGCAAACACACACACACAAGCACACTCACTTTGATGTATAGTGCACACACATTAATTTAGTCTTTCATTTTCTCCTCCTTCATTCCCTCCATCATTCTCATCTTTCCTATCTTTGATCATCTCCCTGCTGTTCCTTCCTCTCTCTTCATCTCTTGCTCCTACTGTTCACATGTTACAGTTGAAGTTCAGGCTTTACAGTAGCCCTAGAAAGGCTGAGGGATTGAGAAAGAGAGGGAGACAGTGAGGGAGGGAGTCATTCTCAATCTGTCAGTCTTGTACAATCTAAATCCCCTTAGCCTCTCACTGAGCCCTACAAGGATGAGGAGCTTAAGCAGGCCAGTCAGACGTTTTGTGTGTGCGTGCGTGTGGTAGAAATGGGAAGAAATTATGTGAATGGAAACCGTTATATGTGTATGAGTGTGTGTGTGTGAGAGAGAGAGAGCAGGAGATAGTGCTGCTAAAAATGTGTTTCGATGTGTATGTCGGACCATATAAGCATGTGTGTCTATAAACAAGTTGAAGAGAGCCTCCCCTGGTGCGCACACACACACACTATTCATTTCCTTACATACACTGAATGTAAACAGTTCATCTTGAAACCATGTACATTAAATACAGAACGGTGTGGAGTTCCCACCAAACCTGTAAACACCAGCAGACACGCACTGACAGCTGTGGAGTGATATTTGTTTGTTTCCTCTTTCTCTACAGCATCCTTCAACATGTAAATCACAAGCTGAAAAAACTTAGAAAAAATCAACTGGACTAGATTTCTAGGTCAAAGGCGTTTCACCTCTCATCCAAGAGGCTTCATCAGTTCTGACTGACTGGTGTTGAGCCAGAGATATTTATCCCCCTCAGTGGTGTTTCAGTCCTTTGAAGGCCAACAATCTCCCCTAACGACTGATTCGTTATAGCCCAGTATCGGTGAGAGTCGTTACCTGTCTTTGAATCCTCCCCTGTCGACCGATGCCTATTGTCCTGGTGGGTATGTTTGGGCAGAGATCTCAAAACCGGGTTGTAGATGGAAGACAAGTTGTGTCTTAGTCCACCACCCTTATTTAGTGATGGGGGTTCTATTCTTACAAAAATATCTTCCTTAACTCCTCTCTCAAACCAGCGATGTTCTCTGGAGAGGATCTGGACTTCACTGTCCTCAAAAGAATGTCCTTTGTCCTTCAGGTGGAGGTGGACTGCTGAC
>NW_018127921.1:3935701-3942211 GCF_001952655.1 Monopterus albus | reverse complement strand
TGACTGAGAATCTGCACAGACATGTAAAACACAACCACTTAACTTATTTATTGACTGATCTATTCCACAATTTTTTAAACAGTTTTCCTTGTATCTTCTTCAAGTTAATATTCCAGATTTTATTTGAAAAAAGTCTATATATCTATTTCAACACAAAAGCATGGAAGGACCTTTGCTTTCCTTTGACTCCTTCCTTTGAAGAGCTTAAACTGTATCAAGAGGGGGGCCTCATCTCTGATCTCTCTAACATGGGTCCAAATCTTCTTACACTGCAACATAATGTATCTTTCTTTGTCTCCTTCTCTCTTTCTCCTCATCTTAGAGATTTCTGTATTGAAATAATCCTCAGAGTTCCTCCCTTGTCCTTTTTCCTGTCTTCATCTTACAGCTTTCTCAGACACAGTATGATTAAGTATCTCCGCCCTATAACAAAATAGTCCTAACATTGCTCCTTTGTCTCTTATTCCCTCTTTATATAAGAATCTGGTTTTGTATTGATTTTACACAGCAGTTTATTTTCCCCTTTCTGTTGCTCTCTCTCCCTGTTGACTTTTGAGTTCAACATGCCCTTGTACCCATGACTAATTCTGTCTCCTGCAGTTTTCCTCCCTCCTCTCTGCAACATGTCCTCATTTCCATATCTTTCCAGTTAATCTCCTCTTCTCATTGTTCAGTGGTTTCTTTTGTCTTTTTAATTCATTTTGTCCAAGTTTTGACCATGTTTTTTTTCTTTTTGTTCTTCCCATTATGTTCTGATTTTAAAAATATTTTCCTTATCTGAAAAACATGCAAAGGGGAACTGTGTGGTCTAGAAGAAATTTTCATATTTAAATCTAAATGCTGGTCACAGTAGCAACTAAAAAACAAAATGCAACAGAATTAGTCCATTCCAATCTAATTGCCACAGTTAGTAAATTTTTTTGTTGAAGTAAATCCATGCAAATCTTCTCAAGTTCAACTTTGGTGAATTTGAACTGCTCCACAAAAGACTTGCTTTGCAGATGATATTAGAGAGAAGCTGTTGATACAACCTTGTTTTCTGTTAGAGACCAAGTTAACAAGCTAACTGACTGTTATCAAGTTTGTTAGCTTAACCTTTCCACATCTTTATAAAAATCTCAGTTTAATAAAATGATAGACAACCATGCAAACAAAATGCCAGGGGGGAGTAAACAGCACAGCAGAGACAAAACAGATGGGAAAGCTATAGGTACTGGCTAGGGTTAGCATGTGGTGTGTTAGCAGTTAGTTCACCTACCATCTAGAACAAATTATTTCGCCAAGACTCAAAGATTAATTTTATTTTTTAACCTGCACAAAAGGCCAGGAAGTGGAGGGAAGGAGTAGAAAAAAGGAGGAAGAATTGTTAATAGAACAAAAAATGGTGGAGGGAGCAGGGTGAAGGTGAGGGGAAATAAAGATTGAAAGAATAGTGGAGATAAAAAAAAATTGAAGGAAAAGTAGAAATTAACGCCCCCCCCCCAACTCTTCCCCTCCCTGTCCTATCATAATCTTCTGGTCTTTCTTTACTTGCTTTACATCTTTCCATCCATCCATCCATTTTCTAAACTGCTGAGTCCTGAATGGGGTCACGGGGGGGCTGGAGCCAATCCCAGCCGGCAAGCGGGCAAAAGGCAGGGTACACCCTGGACAGGTCGCCAGTCCATCGCAGGGCCAACACGCACTTTACATCTTTCCCCTTTCTCGAATTGTCAGGAATGCTGACCTCAGCTCACTTGTTTCTGTGCCAGCTCTCTCCTTCTCACTTAATCTAATCATCACACTGTTATTTCACTCCACCTCCTCCCTCACTGTTCCCTCCTCCTCCTCCTTCGCTCTACCCATCCTTCCTGCGGCTCTGCTGTGAACCCGCTGACAATGAACAGAATGAAAAACAAATGAACACAGAGTGCAGTGAGCAGGAAAACTGCTGAGTCATGCTTAGAAGAAAATAATTTCATCGTGATAAGGCCCAGGGGAATATTAGATTAGATTACTGCTTTGTCTTTTTCTCCAGTGGTGAAAGAAGAACCTTTGTTGATATCTGTGCAATTATCAAAAATGAAAAGTTGCTGAGTCATGGTGTGAGATTTAGATTAGTCGCTCGCCTGTTTCTCTGTCAAGAAGAGAAAGTTGCTGATAAGTGGAAAATTACAAATGACAATGAGGCGTGTGTGCTGAACGCTTATAAGAATTATTTCATTGTGATAAGTGTATGCGGAATAATAAATTAGATCAGAACACAACCCAGGGCTCCCTCCTTCAGACAAGCTGCTGGAGAAGAGAGCAGAAAAAGAGAGATCCTGGAAACACAGAGCCTAATATATTTATAAGTTTTGGGCTAACCCCTTACACAATTGAAGTCCGACCAGCAGACTCCATCTCTTATCTAGAGCTCCACAGGCTTGGAGCAGCTGCGTATTACCTAGTCATAACAAAATGAAGAATTCCATGTGTGTGTGTTGTTGTTACATGGTGTGTAACTAAAACAATCATTCAGACCTTGAAATTGAGCAGACTAGAGAAGACTTTGACTCTTACTAAACTGCATTAATAACACATTAAAGTCTAACAATTATCTGACTGATTTATTCATTTCTAACAAAACCCACTTTTTTTTTTAAACTTTTGTCAGTAACAGGAGAGGTCATTGGCATTTATAACCAAATAATGATGAACAGTTAATTGTGTATAGAGAGACAAATTAATACAATCTCAATCTAAGGGAAGACTCTGACACACCAAGCCGATATGAAAGAACTAGCAGCGGAGTAGGCCCACTGCTGTGTCGCCCCATGTCACCTTTCTCTGGACCAGTCAGGTCAGAAAAGTTGCACTTGAACACACTGCACAGACTACAGGCAATGGCCAACTGGCATGTACGTTCTGCATGTGTGTGAGAGACATAACTCCCCCTACCAGCAGGTGGAAGTATCTGTATTTGCCATTCAGAAGGAGAAAGAAGAAGAGCTAGACAGCAGATATACAAACTGTAAACAAAGCAGCTCTCGTTCTAAACAGCTGCTGTTTATAGCTGCTTCTAATTGAGAATATGTCTGATAAGAAGCTGCAAATGGCACTGTTGTTCTGTGTCCTTGGTCTTTTGGTAGTGAAAGAAGAAAGGAGGTTGTGGAGGTGAAAAACAAGAAGAAAACGCACTAAATGGGTGAAATCACGGAAGAAAGGAGGTTGTCGAGGCGAAAAACAAGAAGAAATGGGTGAAATCACAGACAATACAGCGACAGGCTAAAGGGGCTTTCCTGAATGTTTCTCTTCTCGTGCAATGATTTGCTAAGCTGAACAGCCAGTCAGCGTGGTCTCTCTTGCCCGACCAGCTCGATGCCGATTCAAGATGCCGAACTGGCCAAAAAGCTGTTGACAGGGTCTGACTACTGTGGGCCACTCTGGGAAGACAAGCCCCAATAGACACTCACCAAAAGCCCAGTGATGCCCAATGGCTGATCGCCAGCTTGGTGTGTCATGGGCCTAAGCTGTATGATAATTGACTGACTAAAGTGAGTTGTATATCACTGTAACTGAGACTTCTGTCCTGAATGCCATCACACATTCATCTGTTTAAGTGGCTTAAGTTGTCTTCACCACACAGCCTGGAAATGTAGAGATTTAAATACCTTTTCCTCCCTTTCTGGATCTGTAATTAACAACTGGTTTACTATTCCCAGTCTTTTTCGTGCGTCTTGTGTTTCTGTAATGTAAAAAGCAAGTAAAGTAAAAAGTAATACCTAATAAAGAACTTGAAAACTACCAAACCATTATCTTACGGAGCTATCCAAAGCCACTTATATGGTAGGAAAAGTTGTTCATTTTACAACCAGGTGTTAGCCAAACAGGTACCTGCAAATGTTAACCACATGTGTTTCTTGCGAGTGGGGTGGTAGCATATATTTCACCTTCCCCCTCTTCATAAAATATTACACCCACACCCTCTTCTCTTTGCTTTCACACTTTTTTTTTTTTTTTTTACCACCGCTCTCTCTCATGGTCTTTGTCTGTCTCTCCACCAAACTGCGAAGAAAACAACAGAGTCAAAGTGAAGAGGAAGGAGACTGTGAGAAAGACAGGAGGAGAGGAGAGTGAAGAGAGATAAGATCTACAACCTCCTGCCAAACCGGCATCAGGGGGTCAAAGCCCAACATGCAGGAAACATTTACAGATGTTCTTTAGCGTACACACATAACTGTGTTTTTATGTATGTAGTTTAAGTATTGCAAATACAGACCCTTCGCTCTCCTTCATCCATCCATTTATCAGTCTCTTCTGGCTAAATATGGTTAGCTTTGCCATGTTATTAGTGCACAGTATACAGACTACTTTAACCCAATACTATACACAAATACACATATTTTATATAGACTGATGGTACTTTAAGTTTTCCCTCTAAGCACATAATCAGCTAAAACATACTGATCAACAAGTAAAAGTCTGTCAAAAACCACTCCAGTGAAACTTTAAAAATGGCGGCATGGATTATCCATTGCACAGATACAAGTGAAGTGCATTCACAATACTGCTGAGCCAAAGATAAACCTAAATTTAGCTTCCTAGCCTGTACTTTACTGATGTGAAAATTCTGCTTTCTGTTTACCCCTGCCATATTTGTCCTTAAGGCAACAAGAGTTTAACACTAACCACAGCACACCTTTCGCTCTGTCTATCTGTCAGGCAGGTTATTGGTTGCAAAGTGTGTGTATATGTCATTAAGAAGATGCAAGCTAAAATACTACAGTAGCTTCAGCTCACTGGATGGTTATACTGCAAACATATACACACGCATGAGAATAATGAGGAAGTTTTGGCTGTGATCCATCACCGAGGGACCGAAGATTATGACACAACAGAGAGGAGATAGACAACGAGAGACAGAGACCAAGAGGGACGCAAAACCGCTCACACCCTTGCGCGCAAACACACACATACTCATACACATACACATGTAGCAGCAGAGAGTAGAGTCTGTGTTGTCAGTAGCCACCTTCTAGACCCTAAGGTGTCACAAATGACTTCAAAACAGAGAGAGAGAGATGACAGGGTGAGGGAGGAAGAGAGAGGAGAGTGATGCATGTTATAATGACTTACTTTGACATGGCCACTCTCTCACACCTCCTTGCTTCTCTGTTCACTGATTTTTCCCTCTCTTACATGTCACACATTTTCCTGTTCCCCTTTGAGCTTATACCATCCATTAAGTTAATTATATTAAATAACTGGAATTTTTTTGCAACAAAAGCGTTGTTACATCTATTCTACTTGAGCAGTTCTGAGGATAAAAACTCCACCATTATTACTGAACAGCAGTTAAATTTTACGGTTTCGATCAAAGGAAATAAAAGTGAATATAAAGCTCACCAACCTCTGCTTGCTTTAGATTTTTGTGTGTCATTATCGTGTTAGCGTGGTTGGTGTGCAGTCTGATGTGTGTATTGGTATCAAGTATATAGAAATAAAAATGCACGACTTAGGGGTTTAACACTGTCCCTTAAGCTAAGGTCAAATATCCTGCAAGTACTAAAAGTTACCATGGTAAGAGTACATGTGTTAAAAATTTAAAAGGCTTGTGCACATGTCATACAGTATGTGTAAGACCCTTTGATAGAAGCTGTTAAGAATGGTAAAGAGAAAGGTATGATAGAAGCTGTTAAGAATGGTAAAGAAAACAAAGTAGAGAAAGGTGAAAGGGCATGAAGAACAGTTCTACACTGTATTTTAGGTGAGGCACTAAGGCTCTGACAAATACTAATGGTTCTTTAGAAAAACGTGATGAGTATAGCAAGTAAAAAGAAAAAAGCCTATGTGAGGTGGGGACAAAAATGTAGAAAACAGACAGAAGTACAGAGAACAGTGAAGAAGAAATGCACTAAACTCCCAGTGGGCTCATCCACTAAGGGGATGGTTAGTTCACTAGACCCACAAGAACCTTCACTGTGTGTGCCTCTGTGAGCGCGTGTGTCAATAGACCTCTGTGTGGAACCACAGAGGTGTTTGGTTTATATCCTTGTTTTTGGCCTGGGTGAGTGTGTACATACTGGCGTGTGGGTATATGGACTTGTGTGTCTGAACTCTGTAAACTTCTGTCCATAGCAGTGTAATGGCGTGTAAGGTTGTGTGTGTATCTGCAGACAAAAAATTTGAATAAATACAAATTTATATGAAAGTGTCACCAGAGATTTGTAGAAGATTTGAACTCTGTGTGTGAGTGTTTGTGTGTGTGTGCGGTGACTATAGAAGTTGTGGGTTAATCCTAAATTTACCTTTGGTGGTCGGAGGACTGTGGTCACATCTGGACTCAGTTTCTCTCTGCCTCTCTTGTTTTCTTTGCTCCCCTTGTCGCCACCACCTCACCTGTGCTCTCTCACTCTCTTTCTCTGCTTTTTGAAAAACTAATTTATTTTTCTTCTCTGTCTCTAATCCTCATATTTAAATGTGACCAAAATGCTTTGGTGTGTGTGTGTGTGTGTGTGTGTGTGTGTTGGTGTCTACACAGCAACCTTC
>NW_018127921.1:3934729-3935626 GCF_001952655.1 Monopterus albus | reverse complement strand
CTGGGTTTTCTTCTTCTTGGACGAGGAGAGCTCCAGCAGGGCAATGTTAGCGTCTTTCTCACTTATTGCTGCCAGCAGCGCCTCTTGCCTGTACACAAAATAATCACACATATTAAAATAATTACATTTTGTGAGCACTACTCAGAAATTAACAACTGACTTGATTTAATTCAAACTGAACTTGGTGATGTTGCATGTAGATGACATGAATCACACTGAGAAATCATAATGGAAAAGATGCAGGTGCAGTTTCAGTTCACTCAGTTTTAAAAAGATACCTTAAAAAGTCAGAGTTCCCTCAGTTTACTATCTCAGAATATGATATTTGGGTTTTCTTTATCCACAAGTGGAGGGAAATCCTCTTAATTGGAGCGCACTTTGTGATTTTGGAGGATAAAAGTGGTGTACTTAAGCAAAATATAGAGCTTCCTGGTGGTCAGGTATGACGCACAAGATGTTCCCAGCTTGTTTATGTTGGGGATCTCTATGGCATATGTTCACTCTTTTTCTTTCTTGTTTTTCTCTGCACCACTTACTATACAATGAAGGAAAAATGGAAAAAATAATCTTAAAAATTGCAAAAGACACTGGAAGTTCTACATGTACTGTAGTGCAGCTTTTACTCTGTTCTTTCTGCAGGGGAAATCATACACCTCTCTCTCTAATAATGTCATTTTACTACCAAGGAGACTTTTGGTCTCAGCATAGGAGCAGGGAACAGGCATGCATTCAGTGTCTTTCTCATGGATACAATGGAATGAAGCGGTGGCTTTAAGCCTATTTCTTGGTGAAAGGAACAAACTACTAAAAACACATATGTAGTATTTAGTTTTATATTTAAATCCACAAATACACACATATATAAATGCCTTTGTCTCACTCTTCCCATAGTACTGT
>NW_018127921.1:3925285-3934653 GCF_001952655.1 Monopterus albus | reverse complement strand
CTATGTGGTCGGGAATCAACAAGCTGCATCTCATCCACCCTGCCCATCTCATCAGCCACAGCTCTTGGAATTCTGTCCGTTTCCAGAGCAAATCTAAATAACAACGGTTTGCCCACAATCCCACAGGGCTCAAACATTGACCACCCACATGCACACAAACATTCACATGTCACAGATGCAAACATGTACAGTATATGAAAGAACAAACATATTCCCCCTTTGCCCGTTTTCCTCTGAATCTTGCTTTTTATATACATTGTGTTTTTTGCAATCAGGTAATAAAGTCAAGAGACTTTCAAAAAGATGCAACTTCAGTTTCTAGCTTACAATGTTCAAGAGAATAAATTGTGAATAAAAGTAAAGTAAGGGTAAAGGAAGCCCATATTTCCTAACACTTCCTCTAGTGTACTCCATCTCCCTAGCTACAGATAAGCACATATAAAGACATATACATACACAGACATACAATTATCCAGATACACTGGTGCAGAGGCATATTTCATTAGCATTTTTTGCATCTTGTTTTCACATTTTTCGTTCACTGTCTTTATTTACTCAGCACTCTCTCTTTCTCTCCAACACACACACACACACACACACACACACACAGATACAGTGGTGCAGTAAGGAATACAGAGATGAGAGAGGCTAAATCAAAACAGATTACATGTTTGGGCTGTGTGAAGACCTACAGATTCTTTGGTCAACCTCACTGACCACACTGTCAGTCTGCAAGTGTCCCATCATGCATCTGTACTGCACCAATCTTGTCAGGAGCAGTTGTGGTAGTTAAGACTTGGGTTAGTAGCTTGAGCTTCTGTACTGTAGTATGGCCACTGTCAGAACCTTTTTTGCAACCAAAAAAAGTTTCTGAAATGCATCAGTGTTTAATTCTTACTTGACACAAGAACTAAATAAGAGGACCCGTTTATCATAAGGAGAGGTGACACATACATTTAATCTATGTCTGCTTCAGCAGAACCCTGGTAATTTTTGGGGAATCCCAAGCGCTCCTTCTCTTAATCAGTGTTTTGACTCTGGAACCTTAAACCAACACAAGTGCTTGGACTTTGTTCTGCTATCAGACAGAACATTTCCTTTCTCCCCAGACTTGACACACTGGAACACTGTCATAGAATTTTTTTTAAATATAAACATTGGTATACACACACACACACACACACACACACACATCCTTGCAGTCCTCACTTACAGGGTCATGCATAAACTTACATTTATTTCCAGGAGACTTACCCTAACCTTAACCAGAACTGCTACTCGCCTAACCTTAATCCTTACCTTAACTTTAACCAGAGCCAACACTTGTTGTAACCTTACACTCTTACCCTGTCATTTTGGTAAAAATTGACAAATTATTCATGGGACCCAGCCTCTGGTCCCCACAAGTGACTTCTGGTCCCTGCACTGTTCTGTCCCCACAGGTATATATAAACAAACCCCCACCCCCACCCACACACACATGCAAACATACTCTATACAGAGAAGCTAATGGAACATTAGTCTTGTTAAAGCTAACTGTGCATCTAGTTTTATACCATATCTGAGAGTTTCCTGCTGCACATGGTGCTAATAAACCCCGGTGATAAAACAATATTTATTCCAGATGCACTCGCTTCATTCCGGGCCTCTCTATGGCGCTCCCTTCATCTCTGTCTAATACACATGCACACACTTAAAACACTCTGTGCTCCACCATCTCAGTCAGCAGACCTAAATACATGCTTAGGACAAGCACTTGTTGTGGCTCCTACACTTGTGATATTATCATTTAAAAACAGTTTAAAGTGCAGCCTCTTTTGCTAAATCTTTAGATAATTCTACTGTCAGAGGGCACTTAAAACACAGCAGGCTTTCAGCACAGCTGGCAGTTTGTCCTTACTATTAAAAATAACAAAGACAACAAAGCTGGCACTGTGAGGAGAAAAGGTTCCCAGTGGATTCACAGCCTTAGATCTGTAACTTTTCTTTTATGTCTTTACTTTCTGTAGGAATATAGAGAGCACAGCAGGATAAGGGAAGGTCTACAGTACTAAAGGTACACAAAGAATAAAAGCTTGTTATTGAGGTTGTATCTTTTGTACTTTCTGATTTTGGCAACATTTTTTGCCGTAGGACAGACACACACCAAGCCGATATGAAAGAACTAGCAGCGGCGTAGGCCCACTGCTGTGTCGCCTCATGTCGCCTTTCTCTGGACCAGTTGGGAAAGAAAAGTGGCACTTGAACACACTGCACAGACTACAGGCAATGGCCAACTGGCATGTACGTTCTGCATGTGTGTGAGAGACATAACTTACCCTACCAGCAGGTGGCAGTATCTGTATTTGCCATTCAGAAAGGGAAAGAAGAAGAGCTAGATAAAGCAGCACTCATTCTAAACAGCTGCTGTTTATAGCTGCTTCTAATTGAGAATATGTCTGATAGGAATTTGCAAATGGCACTGTTGTTGTCTGTCCTTGGTCTTTTGGTGTGGAAGAAGAAAGGAGGTTGTCGAGGCGAAAAAAGGACAAACCGCACTATATGGGAGAATAGCCTGAAGGAGCTTTCCTGAACTGTTCTTTTCTGGTATATTCATTCTCTAAGCTGAACAGCCAGTCAGTCACCCTCTTGCCAGCAAGGTCCAACTCTGATTCAAGATGGCGAATCAGCTGAAAAAATGCAGACAGGAACCAACTAGTGCCAACAGTGTGGGACACACCGGGAAGATGAACCCCAACTGACAGTCACCGACTGCCTGACGGTGGCCAATGGCCAACTGTCAGCTTGGTGTGTCACGGGCCTAAAATACAGGTATTTTTGCACTGCGCATCCTAGAGATTACTTGTCGATCTGTATGTGCAGAGGTGTGACACATTTGTGTCA
Organism: Monopterus albus; assembly: GCF_001952655.1. Lineage (NCBI taxonomy): Eukaryota > Metazoa > Chordata > Actinopteri > Synbranchiformes > Synbranchidae > Monopterus > Monopterus albus. The sequence continues at coordinate 3,931,770 of NW_018127921.1, read as the reverse complement.
AGATTTTAACAGCACTGGTGTCAGCTTGCATGCAGATCAAGAAAAGCACTGTACTGCTGGCACAGCTGGGTTCCCAAAAAAAGAGGGTTTCAATGGACAACAATGCCATGCTGCAGTGACATGCTGCATGGATGAATCACTTTAAATGTTTACAGAAAACTGACAAGAGGCTGAATAACATTTCAACCAGGTTGTAATGGTGGTGAGTAGTAAAACAGTCATGAATATATATGAACATTTGACAAGTTATTCAATATTTAACTAATTTCTATTTAGGTTTATAGCTCTTCTCCTATCTCACTCACTTTCAGCCTCTCTCACCATTTCTCTGTCTGCATCTCTCATCTCTTTTTCTTCATCATCCCTTGTCCTTTGTCATTTGTTCTATCGCTCTACTTCTTCTGTCTCTCTATTTGTAAAGAAGACGGGGGAATTCTTTCCATCGTTCAGCGGTCATGTACCATGATGTCATCGCTGTGGCGACAAGGCAGACAGTAAGCAGAAACACACAAATGCACCAGGCACCTGACCCCAATCCCAACACACACGCACACACATGTGGGGGCTCTGTCCTTCCTAAAACCACTTAAGGCCCCTCACTTTATCAGAAACACTAATGCCTGGTCTTAGATCACTCACATATTTCTACACACACCAAAGCAGCTTCCAGTGTGCTGCATTATCTCTTTCATGCTGTCACGCGTTACTGCAATCTACAGTGTATGTGCATTTGTGTGTTCAATTGATATCAGTATGTCTATATTATGACAGCATGTATTTCTGTAGGTGTCTATATGCTTATAAGGACGTACGTTGGGATATTTTCTGTATGTGTATGTTCACAGGTTGTCGCTGTGTACTCAAGGGTTATTTTTATGCATTTGTATGTGTAAAAGTGAAGTGTATGAATCTGTGTGTGTGTAAAACAGATTCAGTCCAGAGTGACTCTGGCCAGTCTCTGTCTAAGACAAACACAGAGCTATTTTAGAAATAATCCCCTCTCTGCTCTCTGTTTCCGACTGAATAAAGCAGCCCTCCGCTGTTTTCTGTGACAGTGTCTGCTCTGATTACACAGAAGGCCACTTCTAGGATGCCAGAGCTTACTCTCTAACCCCTGTAAGTGTGTGTGTGTCAGGCTCTACCTCCATTCTCTGATGGGAGGTTTTGCACTGCATCTTGTGCTTTAGAGAGCTCTATTCAAGAATTGTTGATTTTTTTTTGCTAACTAGGCCCTGAGGAAGGCTTTTCCAAAACCAAGTCAATCCTTGAGAAAATGAGTGAGTTTTGAAGCTAGTTAAATCAGCAGATTCATATGTGTTGACAGGGGATTCAGAACAATGTGGTAATTTTATCTGCTGAGTGCTGTGAGTTTGTTTGGTTTAAACAAAAGCAGACAGAATGACTCCAAAGAAAAACAAGCCATCACAAACTGAAATGATCCTTATTTACTGGACTTCACCAACTAAAATGCAGTATAAAAGTAAAATTTCCCCCAGTTTGATTTATTATTGAGCTTATTTTTTAGTTCTACTTTGTTAGTCTGTTAGGGTGACCCATTATGCTAGTTATTCATCTTGCTGCTCTAAAATGACAAATCATTACAAAAAACAGCCCCTCAGGAACTAGAGAAAGCAAATCGATGGATCCCCAACACAAGCAATCATGATTTAGGGGCTGGTATGCAGTTGCTAGGCTGGGAGAGATACCTTAAAACATCTGATCACAAAACAGGCATAACCTAAAAGCCAGACTCCCTGTACTGTGAGTGATCCCTCTGGATCACAAAGTCCCTCAGGATGATTGTTTGACAGAAAATATATAACTGGTCCCAACTGAAGGGGCATTTGAGATGCAGATAGATGTGTCTGAAAACATGACAGCAGTCGAGAGTTAGGGGTGGCCACTTGGATGCAAACTGAGGGTGGATCAGCCTCAGCTGGGTCACCTGGTGGAGATGGGCTACTATGTAAAAACACTGGGAACACCTGAGGACAATAAGGTCACGTAGAAAAGATCCGCAAGATGTGCCGTATACAAGCGCAGTGTGTGAGCAAGATATTTCACCTGTTAATAATAGCACAATAGTTGATTTTGGCTTTTACTTAAAATTTTAAAAAGCAAAGAACAAAGATGAAAAGGGAGAAAGATAATCTGTGATACTCTATTATAAGACACCTGGAAGAAAAACTGAGAAGAGAAGGGAGGAGAGATGAGAGGAATGAGAGACAGGAGAGCACAGCTGGTTCTCAGCGGTAGCTAATGCTGCCTGGAGACAGACACATACACACACAGACACATACACACACAATGTAAAATTAAATCCATTTCCAAAACCAAGTCACCCCCACCCCAGCTATAGGCCTTTGTTCCACTTTGCCCTCTGTTCTTAGTCACAGCTGGGTTCCCATCTCACACACACACTCAGTCACACACACCCTGGTTTACAACGTTACAAAAGTAAACACTGTAATGCATACTCATATCAGAACAAGTTTTATGAAGCATTTGTTGGTGCTGCCCTGCCATGTATGTAGCATCAAAGCACCAGGACAAAGTTTCCTTTTACTAAATTATAACAGTTATTAGAGAAAATGATCGACACCTACCACAGATGTTATGTGTATTCAGAACTTTAAAATTGTTCTTGATGGTGACATTAAACACATCAAAGGGATAATGGTACATAACGATAAAACTATTAGCAGTAACTGCGGTTAAGAATGCCCTCTAGGCTTTTATTCTGTGCCAAAAATGAAAATGTGTTTACTGATCTAGAAACTTTACTGTTTATTAAGACTGTAAAGCACTGAGACAGCTGGAAAAAACTGATGGGCGTACTGTCGGGCAGCAACCAGGCCCTGATTTGTTAGAAATTGTTTCATCTTAGACCAATGCTGCTTAGATTAAAGATGTCCATTGTAAAATGTAGACTAACACAGAGAACAGCAAGAATTTTGAAAAGATCTTTTTGAAAGCTGTGTGTGTCCTAAACTATAGAGGAAGTAGGACATTGGACATGAATGATTTAGTACAGAGAGAGATGGTGCGAGAGACCATTATAAAGAGTTGGGAAAAGTAAGAGAACATGAGAAAGCTGGTATTTGGGAAATAGGTTAAAGATGGTGCATAGGATAAGTGTGTGTGTGTGTTTGCGAGGGAGGGGGAAGAAAAACTCCCCTGAAGGAACTGTTGTATATCAGAGAGGCTTAAAGAAAGACAGTGAGAAGGCTTACACACACACACACACACACACACACACACACACACACATACACACTCACACACGCACAGAAAGAAATAGCACTGACAGGCAAGGGAATAAAATAACTGGAGGATTTGGAGGGAAAACAAATCAAAGCGACATGAAGGGGGAGAAGAATTGAGAGAGGGGTGGAAGAAGTAGTGAGAGAGGAAGGTAGAGAAACAAAGGCAGTAAGAGGGGGAGAGAGAGCGATTGAAAGAAGGGGGGCAGGTGGGACTGGTGCATGACAGAATGAGGATCTGTTCTTGACACATTTCTTCTTTTTCTTACTCCCTTTTTTCTCTTAAAAATGCTCTGTTCTCTCGCACCCTCACCTCCTTCTCTATGTATGTCCTTCAGACACACACACACCTTGAAAAATACACACTGTGACTAATAAGAAAGGTGTAAAAATGCATTATCCATGGACCGTGGGGGTTTGCTCTTTCCACGGGACCACACACACACACACACACAGTGAGCAGTGTGACTAAAGATGCAGCTTTGTCTTCACTGGGTTCTGCCTACAGTCCAGCACAGACTCACTCCTGTACCACTAACCAGTCACAGTACAGGACACCTGCAACTCCAAAATGCAAGGATGGCCAGTGAATTAAGGTGAATCGAACGCAACTTCACACCTTCTAAAGACAGTAAAGTAAATCAATCACTGTGCTTTAGCCAAAGTTTGTTGTATGTGGACCTCTGAGCTTCACCCCATGAAAAGGGCACGGCTGGCATTCAGTAAGATGAGTTATAATGGTTTTAAAAGGCTATAGTGTATGGTGATCCTGCCTAATTCTTTCAATATCCATGACACAACACATATTAGATGGCTGATTTCAGGCAGCCATTGGTTTCCATTTACTTTCAATGAACAGTGAACAACAATAAACAAATATGCCTGTATTTATTTTGTCAAGGGCTGGGATATAATGCAATGCAGACTTTGATTCTGCCCTCTACAACAGCAAACTGCCACAAATAATGATTTTCATATTGCACACCATTAAATGGTAAACAGTAGCTGCCTGGAAGTTAGAAAAAATATATCCAAAAGCTGAAACTCCATAGCATGAATGATTAAAAAGATATACTATCACTTTAAAAAGTGTGGTATTGTCCTTTAAGTTTATCCATCACAGAATGTAACTACATAGATCAGCAAAAACTGCTTTCCTGATTCTGCCTTGTTGCAATACAGTACTTCACAAGATAAAATGTACATTCACACAGTACAGCAGCAATAATAACCATGGATTTGCAAAAGACTATAAAATGACTTTCATTATCTTCAGCAGCTGAGTGTGTAATTTTAGAAGCAATATAAAGTCCAATATAATAATCTTCATTACCAGATTTTGGCAACAACATATCTCTTTCTATTTCTATTGTTTTATTAAATTTATCTTCTATGTTGGTGTGCTCAGTTTCTTCCTTCACAGTGCGTATCTGCTGACTACAATTCCTCACAGTGAGCCAACTTTCCCATTAAGCAGGATGAAGTCTAAAAATGGAAACACTCTTTAAATAGTAGGTGTCCGCTCAATTATAACTGTGACTGCTGATGTCAGACATTTGATTGTCTCCTTCTCGCTCCATCTGATGTTTTTCATGTTCTGTATATCAGTCTTTCTTTTCAGAGTATGTTAAACAAGTCCATCACTGTCATCTCATCACTAGTCTGTATTGTTCTCCTATATTCTCCTCCTCTATTGTTCCAGAATAGAAATTAAATTATTTTGAACTCGTAACATACAATCTAAGACTTGTGTTTTGTTTTTCTACTTTTTAATATGTTTTTTCCTCCTCATCACTCATTCTTCAATTGCTAATGATCGGATTAAACGGCCTGGTACGCACAGCCTGTAATCAGCTGAAGAAAATAGTTAAGGTTAGGTTTTGCCATATCCTTTTTTCCTTTATCTGTTCTTTCTCTCCACTTGTTTCTTTAAGTTCTGATGTGTTTGGTTGTCCTTTATCTTTCCTTTTACTCTTCTTCTGGGCTCCTTGTGCTTCTTTTAAATCCCAGTTTCCCTCTTCTAATTTAGCAGAATTCAGTCTACAACTTTGGCGTGAGAGCTCTGAAATACATATACAGATGCACTGACTCATAATTAAGAGACTGTTAGATCTTTTCTTGTAATTAATTTGTTAAAACCTGAAGACTGGTAGGCACGTTCTGCAGTGTTCCACCCCCTGCATTATCTCACAATTATGAGAAATAGATATGAATTATGAGATCCTGACCTAGTAGTTTAAAATCTGTTTTTTCATAATTATCAGATAAGATCCTCTAATTCCTTTGCTTTGGTGAATGCAGTGAGCTTCCATACGCCTCCCTCAAGAAAAACATTTCTAGGAATCAGCTTGTTGCTTTTTGGCAGTGTTAGCAGAAGTCTTACAACACATCCTGTGACTTTAGGGGGTGCTGCTGCATGGACGGTACTTAGTTTAAGTTGTTGCTAATTCAGTCTTAAAGCCAGTGAAACAAAGGCCAACGACCTGTCAGTATTTCAATGCTGCATGTTGTTCAATTATGACCTTCTGATGATGCCTGATTTTTTTTTTGTGTGTGTGTGTTATTCAGTCTTTAATGTGAACAAGAGGAGTCCCAGTTACCTGCTAATTACTGTACACAATGTACACATTGTTTGACTGCCTGGTGCAGGTCAACAGAAGAACAGTGTCATGTTCTGACACTGGTCATCAAACTGTGAACTTACTCTGTCAGGTGGTTGAACAATGTAGCATCTGAATACTGTCATCTCAGTCGCCTTTCCTTCATCCATCAGACTGAACAACATTAACAACTACTACTTAAACAAGGTACCATCCATGTGGTTAAAGGCCCCTGCGGTCACATTTTCCACTGGTCACAGAATGTTGTGTAACAACACATCCCGGACCCCGTACAGACTGGAAACGGAAACAGCTACTCTGGCGACACCAAAGGCTAAACATCTGCCTCCTGGCATCTTTAAAAGCTCATTAAACTAACACTTTATATCTTATTTGTGTAAAAATTTAAACGCGCCCTGTTCTGCCAGTAACTCTCCGAAGCCCAGAAGCAGTCGAGCACATGAACTCCTGTGGAACAGGTAATTGTCATTTTACACCTGTGTCTTGTACAGGATGCTAAAAAAAGCTAACATGTTACTCAGTGAGCTTCAGAATAGCTTCTCCATGGATTCTGTTTCGCCGTTTCCAGCCTTTGTGCTAGATTGGCTGCCAAATGAAAAGG
>NW_018127921.1:3923010-3924660 GCF_001952655.1 Monopterus albus | reverse complement strand
GGGGATTCTGCTAAACGTTCCCAACAGACCCTCACAATACGTTTGGGTCTGCCGAGTCTGTCCAGCTTCCTCCCCGGCCATCGGATCCAGCTCACCACCAGGAGGTGATCAGTTGACAGCTCCCCCCCTCTCTTCACCCGAGTGTCCAAGACATGCGGCCGGAGGTCAGATGAAACAACCACAAAGTCGATCATTGACCTCCAGCCTATGGTGTCCTGGTGCCACGTGCACTGATAGACACCCTTATGCCTGAACATGGTGTTTGTTATGGACAAACTGTGACTAGCACAGAAGTCCAATAACAGAACACCACTCGGGTTCAGATCGGGGGAGCCGTTCCTCCCAATCACGCCCCTCCAGGTGTCACTGTTGCTGCCCACATGGGTGTTGAAGTCCCCCAGTAGAACAACGGAGTCCCCAGTCGGGGTGTTTTCCAGCACCCTTCCCAGGGACTCCAAGAAGGCCGGGTACTCTGCACTGCCATTCGGCCCATAGGCACAAACGGCAGTGAGAGACCTATCCCCGACCCGAAGGCGCAGGGAACACAACAGACGCACATTATAATACAAAAAGTCAGCAATACTCGCAGCTGAAATTCACTGGTTGGAAAGGCTTCAGAGACTTTGAGAAATCGCTGTTATTTAAATTCAACTTCTAACTGCAGCACAATTTTTTTTACTTCTATTTTCCCAATTCCAATCTCTCCTTCAGTCTCTCACAAGGGAGAAAAAAAATCAAAGAGGACAGAAGACAGCCAGAGTCAGAGAGAAGAGGGCGCGGAGGCGAGCACAGAGAACACAAGAAAAATGGAGAGTGTAGAACGAGGTGGAGAGCGAGGCGCCCTGATTTGAGCTTGTAAGACTAAGTGTCAAAATGTGTGCCCCTTTTTTGTCTTACTAAGCTCTCACTGTGTCTGTCATACACACACAACACAGAGCGAACACACGCACACTCACAGACTTTGGCACACTGTGGATTAATCTCATTGCTTTCTAAGGGGATCAAAGTGCTTGTCTCTGTGTTTGGTGTGCTGCTGTAAGCATATGTACATGCATTTTTGTGAGAGGATGTATTTTTATGTGTGCGTGTATACATCTCCAAGCGTTCCTCTGAGAGTGAAAGCAGTCATGCTGTCTCGTCTGGTTTTGATACTCTGTGTGTGTGTGTGTGTTTCTGCGTAGTTTATTTCTGAAGACAACGTCTACTATTGTGAGTGATGGGATAGCTGCCGTGTGTGCGACTTTACACATACAGTGCTATTGTTAATGATGGCTTTCCAGCTGTAAAGAGCAGCGCTGTTGGTCCACTGGTAGAGCCGTCGAAAATAGGATCTTTGACTGCATGCACACAAATACATACATAAGACACACACAAATCATTGATTTGTTTCAGTATGTAGTGACAACAGTGAATACAGAGACAGACAGACAGACGGAGAGGGAGTGAGAAATACAGCCTGGCAGACAGAAATGAGGTGATAATGATGTTTCCAGGCAGATGGAGGCTCAGAATGGAGGAGACGGATGGAAAGAAGCAAGGAGAAATGGAAAGAAGGGACGATGCAAGCATTGAGAGATGAAAGAGGACGATGAGAGAGATGATGGGAAGGAATGCCAGAGCGAGGTATGGGGTGAAGGTGGGACAGCAGGA
>NW_018127921.1:3920102-3922994 GCF_001952655.1 Monopterus albus | reverse complement strand
GCAGGGAGAGGTTTGGGGTTAGAGGGAGATAAAATAAAGAACAGAGCAGCAAAGGAGAAATAAATTCAATTTATAGTGTTCACCTTGAGGCATCAGCCAAGGGCCTCACTGCGGAAGGCAGAAGACAGCGCAGCAACTCTGTGTTTCTGCAGACTTCCTTTATAGTCTAATTGCCCATGTGGTGCAAAATGTGTTTGTGCATAAACAGACTTCCTTTAGTCCAGACTGTCAGAATATGAGACTGAGAGAGCAGGAAAAACAGTATGGCATACCGCTACACACACACACACACACACACACACACACACACAATAACATTTGATATCTTTCCTTCACAAAGACCTTTAATCTGTTAAAAGCCTTATTTAGACATGCTGAGATTTATTTATTATTAGGCATATTGATAATCCTGTTCCACATCCAAACTGATTTTGGCATTTCTGGGAGCTTTACAAAATAAATAAATAAATAAAGCATTTCCTCAGTGAATCACCCCCCAATTATCACTTGTGTCTTACAGCCCTGAGGCAGCCTCCCACACATACAGTGCAAACAACTAAAATATCACTTTATTTCCCCACTGAAGTATAAAAACAAGTAGTGTGCCTCACTTTGTTGCCTTGACCAATTGCATCGCCAAATTGTCAAATGCATTGCTGCCCATTTCTGTACAGTGGGGTATTTTCATAGTTGCGCTTTCGTCTTTTCCTTTGTAATAAATGGAGTTTTTAAGCATAATTAATTCGACAGTCTCTATAACAACCTCACAAATAAGCAGACAACAACGTCTCACCATTTTATGTCTCAGAACATTTGCTGTAACAGATGAATATTATGATTTTAAAACTCATAAAACTGTTAAAAATGAATAATCCATGCCTGGTACAAAATAACGACTAGTAAATTAGTCGACAATTTTAGATAGAACAGATATTCACTTTTATTGGCCAAGTATGTTACACAAACAAGGAATCTGTCTTTGGTACAGAACCAAGGCAGCCATCTGTGGTGCCAACTCACACACGCCGACAGCAGCACTGTCCCTGCAGGGCGCAGCTCTGGCCATCAAGAGCAACTTGGGGTTCAGTGTCTTGCCCATGGACACCTCGACATGTGGACTGGGGAGAAAGGGATGTGAACTGCCGATTTTCCAGTTGGGGGACGACTGTTCTACCTCCCGAGCTACGGCCGCCCCATAAGGGGCATAAGATGAAGAAGCACACTGAATAAATGTGAGAGGAGGACATCACACTCTGTTTGTTTTTATTGTGAAGCACTTTGAGCTCCTTTCTGTGTTGTAGAGTGCTATATAAACAAATAAATTATTATTATTATCACATGCTGTAGTTACTGTAGTCTGAAAGACTGATGAGGAATGAGCCATAGGAGCGAGGAAGATGGAGTTGGGGGTAAAATAATTGCTTTGGGATATCATGCAGTTTTGTTGGCTTGAGTAAGCTGTTGTTGGACAGCTGTCTTTCTCCACTTTGCCTCTTCACTTTCTTTCCTCTCTGCCAAAAAAAACATTTCTGCTTTTCTTTAATTTTATTATCCTCCTACTGTCTTACGCCTCCCAGAGAAGAGACCTGCTGGCCCTGACCTCTTTATTCTCCTCATTTTGTCCACTCTGCTCTCTCTGCCTCTGTTGTTTTGTATGATTTCCTCTCCTCTCATGCCCATTTTCTCTCCTGTTCAGCTTCTCTTGTCCACTCATATTCTGATATCAAAACCAAACTGTTGGTGACATTCACACTAATTCAGTATTTTGGGACATGTACCATGTGGATGTTATAAGATATGAACTTCTTATAACAGTCCTTCAATGAAATATGTGATATTGTGAAAAGTGAAAAATGACCTAAATAATTTTCCATAAAAATGTCACTTTTCACATTTAGCCAATCAGCACAGTCTTTCAGACAAGTTTTCGCACTGCCTTTTCAGGAAAATCTCTACAAACTTGGGGCTGCAATATTTACAATAAAGCACATGAGAGTTGTTTAATTGCACTGTGGGTGTTTTTGTGTTGACAGGATCTGTTTAAATAAGTGGTGAAAGCTTTTCAGGAATCACCATCATGGTAAAAATCTTAGAAAGGTCTGAATTAGTTGAAACTGAGGTTTTTGTGATTTTACTTTTTACCCATATTGAAGTGTCTAAGGATAAATAGTGTTGTAAAGCCCTTTGTGATCCCTGATTTTGGATTAAAAAAGTAAAAGTAACTTGACTTTACTAGAGCCTCTTCCACTCAAAATACCGTACTTCAAAAGCCAAATGTCTTAGATTAATCAAGTCTTGTTGGACCGGTATCTCAGTGGATGCTACAAACTGTCCATACATATACAGTACCTGTATCAGAGGGTCATGCATGTGTGTATGTAAAATTAACAGACAAAAAGAAAAGAAAGAAGACAGTACAGCGAGGTACAGACATGTGTGAAATGTCAGTAAAGCAGAACAGCAGAGGGTCAAATCGGCTTTAATTCATCCAGACTGGGAATTCAGAGGCGACACCCTGCTGATACACACACAATATCAGCAAATTCCTCCAGCTGGTTTCAACACACACACACACACACACACACACACACACACACACACACACACACACACCTACATACGTACACCAACATACACCTACATACTTGTGCGAACCAACCCCTGACAGAACACCTTTCTTCTGTGGACATTTCTTCTTGTGTGGACCTTTTGGGTGGTCCACACAAGGAAAATGCTAGGATAGGCTCCTTTCATCCTAAAGAATGATCTAAGTTTCAGAAGATGTCCACATACAGAGAGTAAAGTCAGAAAAATGTGTACCAGCTTGTGCTCTAAAAGTATCATGCTCTGATTAAATACTGCTTAAGCTGAATTCATGCAATACTGCCTGTG